>NW_027206334.1:0-67500 GCF_024711535.1 Dipodomys merriami | reverse complement strand
CAGAAAAGTCTGGCAGGACATTCAAGGCTGGGTCAAGGTTTATACTTGAGTCACAGGGTAGAAGGTGGGGTTCCTAGAATGAGGCCCACGGGGAAGATTAGCTTGGCTTTACACCAGGGACCCCAGTCATTTCCTGTGGCTAGAAGCCTATTTTTCACAGCTCCTGACCCTCAGACCTCCTTTTCATGGAGGAGTCAGGGCAAATGCAGGGAAGAACACTTGCTTAAGAAAAGCTTCTCGCCCCATGCTATCAGTGCTATACTGTAAATCCTACCTAGTCAGGTGACTGAGATAGAGATTGACAGTCAAGCCAGTTCAGGGGAGGAAAATTAGTGAGACTCTTCTTGCTGATGAACAACCAAAAGCCAGAAATGGAGCTTTGGCTCAAGTGGTAGAGTGCTAACTTTGAGGAAAAATGTTAAGAGACCAGAGCCCAGACCCTGAGTTCAAGCCCCAGTACTGGCACAGAAAAAATAAAGAAAAGCTTTCAGGATTTCCTAGTCCATTGTGGTGAAAGGCCAGGTCAGCCGGGCACAGGTGGCTCATATCTGTCCTCCTAGCTCCTCAAGAGGCTGAGATGTGAGGATCGCAGTTCAAATCCAGCCCGGGCAGGAAAGTCAGGGAGACTCTGATCTTCAAGGAACTTCCTGAAAACCAGAAGTAGTTCTGTAGCTCAGGTGGTAAAATTAAGAACTGGGGAAGAGAGCCCATGCCCAGAGTTCAAGCTCCATGATCAACACCTGGACTGCTTGGACCTCACTAGGTGGCTCTAGGCAAAATACTTTCCAGTGGGGCCCTGAGGGTCTCCCAATGTCTAGGTGTCCTGCAAGTCTTGAGGCAATTGTAGGAAATGGCCTGTTTGTAGGCCATTGCCTACAGAGCAGGCTACAGTACCAGAAAAGGGTCAAGTCTTGGGGCATGGAGATTATCAGAATGGCATCTGTCATCGGTTCACTGTGGATCTGAGCAATAATCGCCATCTCAGACCACGGTTCTGGGCCAGGAGGGGCAGGAGTTTAAAAAATGTCACACCGGGTAACATCCACTCACACAGATATCACAAGAGTGAATTTGTCAGGCACACCTTGGGCAGGTATTGAGTTGAGCTCATGAAAATCTTGTAGGCTCAGGAATCCACAGCCAACTGGCTGTTGCTTATAACAGTCACTATCACAGGAGTCCAAGGGCTTGGAACCCTGCTTTCCTCACCAGGGCTTGGGTGCAGATGAAGGTCTACAAACGTGGGCTGACTACAAAGGAGCATCCCTAGTGTCCTTCCCTTGGTCCTGTGGCCCTATGCAAGGATGGAGGGGTAGGTTCCATGGAACTTACTGCCATGGCCCAGACCCCTCAGCCCAAGAAGGACTTAGGGAGAAAACACTTGATCTGGATTGAGAGTTTACTGTGACTATGCCTCAGGATTGCCCTCAGTTCTAGCTCAGCTCATCATTGCCTCCTTCCACTCTCTCTGTATGTGTGTGTGTGTGTGCATGAGCAAGTACACATCTTGGTACTAGGGCTTGACCTCACATTTTTTCATTCATGGCTAGCACTCTACCACTTGAGCCACAGCTTTTTTCTAGCATCTGGCCAAACTTTTCTTCTTGGCTAAAACAGACTACCTCTCTCCCAGCTGAGCACCCATCTACAGCTACCCTTCGTACTCCAGGTTTCAGATGAAATATAACCTCCTCCCCTGAGGATAAAGAAATGGGATCATGTTTAAGCTTTATGTTCTCCACACAATCAGGGGCTGGTGGGAGTTGAAGTGGAGGTCAGAGTTCTAGGCCAGGGCAAGTAGACAGCTGTTAGAACAGAAGAGAGGATGAAAAAATATCCTTGCATCTGGATGCCAATGGCTCATGCCTATAAACCTAGCTACTCAAGGCTGACACTGGAGGATCAATTAAGATTAAAAGCTAGCCTTGGCAGACTCTTATCTCCAATGAATCACCAAAAAGATGGGAAGTGGTGCTACTGTAGTTCAAGTGGTACAGCACCAATATTGTGCAAACAAGCTGAAGGATAGCTCCTAGGCTCTGAGTTCAAGCCCCGGTAAACACACACACACACACACACACACACACACACACACACACACACACACACACACACACACACACACAAACACACAGAAACACATACACAAACAAACAAACATCCTTAGCAGGTGCCATTGGCTCATACCAGCAATCCTAGGTACTCAAGAGGGTGAGCTCTTAGGGTGGTAACTTGAAGCCAGCCCAGGCAGGAATGTATATGAGACACTTATGACTACTAAACTACTAAAAAAGATGAAAGGTGAGTTGTGGTTCAAGTGTTAAAGTGTTAGTTTTGAGCAAAGGAAGCTCAGGGACAGTGCCAAGCTCTGAGTTCCAGCTCTAAGATTTTTTTAAAGACACCCCCACCCCAATCAGTCCATAAATCCAGATTTTGGTCATCCTAGATCTCACTTCTGCTCCTGCCACTTCCACAGCACAAGTAGCCAGTGTGTGGCCAGCACTGGGTTAAGAAGTGAACTAACACAAGCGGGGCATTGCCACATCAAGGCTAATGTCTCAGAACATTGAGGTACTGGCCATACCAGTCTCATCCCACAGTACCCTGGCCCTGGAATCTAAAGTCTGTGCCTCTGTATTCTGGGCATCATTTTCTAGAATGACCTGAGAGGCCCCCTGGGCCTGGAAGTTAGACTTGCTTGTGATAAGGTACCTTGACATTTCCTAGATACTGACCGACACTTCCAAGCCACCTTGGCTTCACCTCCCATGTAGCCCCAGATCATCCTTGCTTGGGCAGCCTTCAGTCAGCTATCAAGCTTGATCTGGCCAGAGCCACTGGCAATCACCCTTCCCCCACTCCACTGCCAGCCTGCTGGGAGTGGGACGTGCAGCCATACGCCCAGCTGAGGAAAAGGACAGGACAACGTATGACTGACCCTGTCCCCCAAGAGGCAGGGGAGAACATATGCCAGCTGGCACTGAGGACCCAGAATCCCCTGGAGGCGAACAAAGATATGGACAGCCGGTCTTGGGCCCCAAAGAAAAGCTGGTATATGAGGGTCTCTCATCTGAGGTCAGGAAGAGGCAGACAGGCACCCTAGAAGTGGACAGAGAAAGACGAGGGAAAAATACACACACACACACACATACACACACATACACACACACACACACACACACACACACACACACACACACACACACACACACACACACACACACACACACACAGATAATGCAAGGCCTCAGCAGTCCCAGAACACCTGAACATCCTAATCCCTGGAAAGATGGCTCTACCATCCTCAGACCAAATGTAGACAAAACTCAGAGCCTCTCACACATCTGAAATAGCTCATAACTCAGCATGGCATTTCCAACTATGCAAACCGCTATGAAGAAAACTCAGCCACCTTATTTTTGGTTGTTGGTCATGGGGTTTGAACTTTGAGCCTGTGTGCAATCCCTCGGCTCTTCAGCTGAAGGTGTGCGCTCTACCACTGGAGCATAGCCACCTCCAGTTTTCTGGTGGTTCACTGGAGATAAAGTCTCTCAGACTTTCCTGCCTGAGCTGGCTTTGAACTGTGATCCTCAGATCTCTGTCTCTTGAATAACTAGGATGACAGTTGTGAGCCAAGGGCAGCTCCTGGCTTCAACCACCTTCTTACACCCAGGGGAAACCCAAATTGTCAGGCCACAAAGCACATGCAACCTTTCACTTCAGACTTTGACACAAGCATCCAAAACCATTCTTCCTTTAATGGAGAGAATAACATTGACAATACCCTTCTACCCCTGCTCCCATTTGCCCACTCCTTGCCTAAGATAGGATACAACCTCTGGAGTTCTTGGTAAGGCAATGCACATCCTGCTGTGACTTCACACTGGGGCAAACCTGGGGAGTTCTTAGAAATGTCTGTACACTGAGGCCAGCACCTGTTCTCCCAACCACAACAACCCCACTCCATCATCTCTTGCAAGCAAGGGGTGTCATTCTTTTTGTATTTTTGGTTGAGGGGCCTGAACTCAGGGCTTGGGTACTGTCACTGACAATGATTTTTTGCTCAAGGCCAGTGTTCTACCACTTGAGTCATGGTGCCACTTCTTGTTGGAGATTGGTGATGAGACTCTCATGGGACTTTCCTGCCTGGGCTGAGAAACAGGATCCTTTGGGCTTAGCCTCCCAAGTAGCCAAGATGACAGGCGTGAGCCACCAGCGTGCGGCTTATGGTGTCTCATTCTTTAGAATTTCCACCTCATCCTCCTCTAGACACTATCACCTAGACACTCTTCTACCTCCCTCAGGGACAGCAAATGGAGGCTCTGAATCTGGGTAGGGCCATGGGCATTAAAGTGCCCCCTTCAAATCACTACTCCTCTCTAAGCTCCCATCTTCCTCCTCTGGATGGCCTGGTCTTCCGAGGCAGATCAGACCCACTAGGACTTCTGGGGCCTGCCCTGTATCCCACCCGCCCCACCCAACCAGTACCTGAGAATGTCTGCAGCAAGCTGCTCCATGTTTCGATGGAAGACGTTGGGAGGGTTGCTGATAAGCAGGTCTAGGGTTGCTCTGGAGAGAAGGAGTGTCCAGATCCCCTCTATCAAAAAGGAGACACAAAACATGGATGGATCTACAACAAGCTACAGGACATAGCCACACACATGTCACCGAGGTCCCTTAGAGTGCTGTTTTATGTTGACAGTCTTGGGGCTTGACTTCGTGGCCCAGGCACTGTCCGCGAGTTACTTTTGTTCAAGGCGAGCACTCTTCCACATGAGCCAAGGTGCCACTTCTGGCTTTTTCTGTGTATGTGGGACCTAGGAATTGAAACCAGGATTTCCTTTGTGCCACGCGAGCCACCTACTGCTAAAACAAAATCCCAACCCTGGATAGCTGTTCTGTAAACCCTTGGGCCTGTCTAGGGACAGCCTTGCACATCTTTACCGAGTTTCTCACCAGCAGCCCTAGCTGGAAATGAACATACTCTGCTATGTTTTCTTTTATCTACATAATCTTTGCTCTCTGTGCTTCCTGTCAGATCATCCTTGTTAAGCAATATCCCTTTTCAAGTGCTGTCTCTAAGAAGCCCACTCCAATCACCCTGAAAGAGGGGATCTTTTCCACTCTGCAAGCTGCCGATCTTGCCATGCTCTGTCTTCCAGCTGAGGTGGGTTGAGAGCGCACAAAGGGGAAGGCCTGGCTTCCATCACTCAATTTCTGAAGGCTCTGATACACTACCCAAATACCAGTGCTTTATTGCACTCCGTGACAAGGCACTCGAGGCCCAGGCAGTCTGGGGGCAACAAATGGGGCCATTTCTTTTTGTGGGCTTGAACTGAGGATCTGGGAGCTGCCTCTCTGAGTTTTTGTGCTCAAGGCTGGTACTCTACCACTTGGGCCAAAGCTCCACTTCTGTTTTTTTGGTTGTTCCATGGTGAGTAGAATCTCACTGACTTTTCAGCTTATGGGTGGCTTTGATCCTCACATCTCTGCTTCTCAAGTAACCAGGTTGTCAGGTGTGAGCCTGAGCCAGGGGTGACAGGCACCAGGGCCTTTCTTTTGAGCTTCTGTTTATTTCCTGTCAACTAACAAACCCTAGTTAAAATAGTCATTTACAGCGGATCAAGTTCCTCTCCTAGGTCAGTTAATCCAAGGAGATAAAGTGTCTTTGGAAAAGGCTAGTCTGAGTTGGCTAGGTGAGTGTGTGTGTGTTTGAGTATGACTTTCGAGATTACCTACCCCCATCTCTCTGGTACTTCATTCTCCCAGTGGTCAGTACATCCAGGATCCCCCCACCCCAAGGAAGGTGGGTAGAGGAGGTTATGTAAGGTCACACCAAGTGGGATGATCTGAATTCTATCCCACAACTGAAGCCAGGAGAGATAATAGAAAGAAGGAGAGGTTTAGAGGAACATCAAGGGAAGCCCCTTACATTTGGCTACAAGTACCAGAGAGAAGACTGAATCCACCCCTTTTGGTAGTAAGATAACAGGTGCCCACTATTAATTTATTTTATGTTTTTGTGAGTCGTACGTCTTGGATTCAGAGCCTGAGTGTCACCCCTGAGCTTCTTTTACTCAAGGCTGAGGCTCTAACACTTGAGCCACAGCACCACATCTGGCTTTTTTGTGGGTGGGGGAGGTGATTTATGGGAGATAAGGATCTCTCAGACTCTCCTGCCTGGGCTGGCTCTGAGTCATGACCATCAGACCTCAGCCTTCCGAATAACCAGGATGATGGGTGAGATCCACTGGCACCTGACTGCCACCATCCTTGTATAATCCCCTAGAGCCAGTGCCAGGCCACCCTCACTGAACCCCCTTTGTTGTGAGTGGGAAGCAGACATGAGTGGGTTTGATACTTCAACAGCCTACCTACCTTTGAGCATTGTTCCGGGTCAGTCTGATGGCGGCTTTTTCCTTATCCACAGCAATGACTTGGCTCTGTCACAAGAACAAATGTCCCCCAGGAGGTGTTAGGTCTCGGATCATTCCTCGGCACACCGACCCTACTCCCTGAAACAACACACCCCAGCAAATTGAAGTAGATATAGAATGAATTCATTCTTATAATCGGGGTCTGGCCAGATAAGTGGCAGTGAGGATCAGAGGCTGAGGATCATGCTGTGCAGTTGGACAACACGACACCTCCTCATCCACTTTCCTTTAACTGTCTTAGCAAATGGTATTTGGGAAGGACGCACCAGACGGTTTGAAAATGAGTAACCATCACGGTCTAGCCCAGGCACAGAGGGCTTACCTCAAGGAGCTAGTTCAACAGGCTGAGTGAGAAAGCTCCTGACCCACAGCCGAACTCTAAATTGACAGGGCCACCTTGGATCCCAGACACTTGGGGACATTGGACCACCTCCTCCAGCACCCATTCATCATGTTCCTGTGAGATAGTGAGAGAGAGAGAAAGTCAAAAGTACACTTAAGCCGGTGCCTGTGGCACAGGCCTATAATGGTAACTACACAGGAGATTGACATATAAGGATCATGGTTCATAGCCAACCCAGGCAGGAACGACTGTGAAACTCTTATCTCCAAAGAACCACCAGAAAACTGGAAGTGGTGCTGTGGCTCAAGTGGTAGAATGCTGGCCTTGATGTGAGGAGCTTGGAGACAGTGCCCAGTCCCAGAGTTCAAGCCCCACAACTGACAATAAGTGGACTTCCCACCACAAGAAGTGGACTGAATAGCAATCATTGTCCTAGGGAGCATGGCAGAGAAGTCAGGCCGAGCTTCCTGTCAGCTGGGGGCCGTGTGTAGGTCACCCAGGTTCTCTGTGCCTCATTTTCCCTAGCTACAAAACTGAACAGAGAAGGATCCACTTCCTCATGGCGATAGGTAAGGATGAAAGAGAGCCATGTTTTGTTTCATATTCCCATACCTGCAGCATGATAAATAATAGGCCCCATTTGAACCCTTTCTGAGTATCTTCCTGTCATATGCTCACATAATTGCCAAGAAAAGGCTGAGCCAGCAAACAGACCCACCTCTGCCTCTGAAAATGGCAGTCATGGGGTCCTAGCGCCCCCTCGAGGAAGTCTTAGGGCAACACAGGTCCTCTTCAGCCACGCTGCCCCCACCTCCGCAACTGCGATGGTCATGCTTCCTGCTCTGGGACCTCAGACTCAGGGCTGCCATGTCCATCACGCCTCTGCATTGCTGCCTGTGGTAATGTGGCTGCTGCACAGGCTCCACATGCTCTGCGCTCCCAGCCAGGATCTGCGCTAAGATTGAGGAGGTCACCAGCCGATGAAGCTGCCTGTCCTTGTGTTTGTGCTCCCTCTTCTCTCTCTTCTCTCTCTCTGCCCCAACCCCTCTCCTGGGCTGCCTTGCTCTCATGGGATGCACCCACCCCCGCTGCCAATGCAGTGTGCCCTGGGTCCCACCCAACCTTCCCTTGGCCATTCCCCCTTCCCCACAGCCCCACCTTCCACCCCTGCTGCAAGCCCAGCCCTGACTGGGCCCTAAGGCTTCTAGGCCATGGCAATTGTAGCCTTACCTCAGCTCATCATTCCCCCCAACCCCAGTACCAGCCCAGGGGATCAAATTTCCCCTCAGCCCCACCACTAGAGGAGACTCTACTCCACCCCCCTCCACTCCACACACCAAGCAGGTATACAGTGACCTGTGTGTGTGTGTGTGTGTGTGTGTGTGTGTGTGTGTGTGTGTTTGCATATGTGTGTGTGTTTGTATGTGTGTGATTGTTGGGGATAACTGCTTCTCAAGGACTCAGAACATAGCACCCTTTGAGATGACTCAGCACACAGCACACTTCCAAAAAAACAGCACAAAGCACCCTGTGTAAAGGACTCAGCACACAGCCCCCTTTGAAGGGCTTAGTACATAGCACCCTGTGTAAAACACTCAGTGCACAGCACCCTTCAAAAAACTTAGCCCATAGCACAATTTTGAAAGCACATACCAGGCTGTGGAAGGACTCAACACATACCACACTGTCAAAGGACTCAGCCAAGAGCACCATTTGAAGGACAGTACAGAGCATCCTGTGTTAGGGTCTCGGCACACAGCATTTGAAAAATTCACCTCCTCCCTCTCTTGTCAATGGCTCAGCACATAGCAGCACCCTTTGGGATGAATTAGCACACCACACCTTTTGAAGGACTCAGCATACAGTATGTTGTGTAATAGACTCAGCACACCTCACCCTTTGAAAAACCCAGCACGGCCCACTTTTCGCAGGGACTCAGCACGTAGCATCCTTTGGGATGACACAGCAAACAGCAATTTTTTGAGGACTCAGCACAAAACCCCATGTGGGAAGGCCCCAGCAAACAGCACCCTGTGAAGGACTCAGCACATAGCTCACAAGTTCAGCTGTCATTAGAATTAGGGTACTTTCTTCAGAATCACCATTCTTCAGAAACTATTAATAAATCCTACTTGTTTACTTTAAACAACCTGTGTTTTATTGGGGAAGGTCAGCTTGGGGTCTTGAACTAAAAGTTTTGGGGCCCTGTCCCTGATCTCTTTGGTTCAAAGCTAAAGATCTAGCACGTTGACCCACAGTTCCAATTTTTTTTTTTTTGCTGATTGCTTTTGACAGGTCTTATGGTGATCAGGAAGGTCAAGTAGGGGTGTCCGTGGGCAAAGGCTCTTAGCTGGGCCTGGAGCTGACCTATTCCTTCCTTGTGCCCCTGGAAGCCAGGCCTCCTGGAGCTCTCTTGGCTCAGGGTGGAACAAACCTGCTCTGGCATCACCACTCAGGGTGAGCAAAAATCAGCTTGGCCCTGGTCACTTCCCCCAATTGAACTCTAGAGGACGATGGCAAGGCCCCACACGTTCCGCATCTGGCCACCAGGGAGCAGGATTCTCCCACCATAGGGATTGTACCTGCGAGTTGTGTTTATTCTTGCTTCCCTAGAGTCCCATCATGCTTCAAAGCAACCCTGGACAGAAAAGTCTTCGAGACTCTTACCTACAATTAACCATTGAAAAGCAAGAGCACTGTGGCTCAAGTGGCAGAGCACTAGGCTCGAGCAAGAAAACAGGGATAGAGCCTAAGCTCTCAGTTCACACAAACACACACACACACACACACACACACACACACACACACACACACACACACACCACATGCACGCGTGACTTCATTACTACCTTGATATCACAAACCTATTACATCATCACATTGCCATTCTGACATCACAATCACATTGTGACATTTTAATCGGTTATGACCTCTTAGCAACTTTGAAAAAGCATATGGCCTTTGTGACAAAAAATTCAGTTGTTTAGTCATATAATCACTGTGGTCAGTGATTGAGATCAGTTATACCATTGCAATATTACAAATCCTTGGAGGCAGGATCACCAGTGTGACATCATTAACCAGTCCTCCCCTCATAACTTTGACATGATGCCCTTGTGATACATAGGAACATTGTGATCTCATAATCTGTTTTTGACTTCATATTTCAGGTATGACAAGTGATATTAGAAATCTACTCTGATATCATGAACATTATGTCATCACTCTGTCAGATTTCATGATCATTGTGTCACATTGTGACTTCACATACCTGTTGGGAGTTCATAACATTTGGGCCAATGTATTACTTTGTAGATCTCACAATCCCATTCTGAATTTATATTCTCATTTGGAGTTATGTACAAGTCATTATGTCGGAAACGAATTTTACAACTTTGGTGCGGGGGAGGGGGAATTGGGGAGGATTGGGTGGGAGGGCAGGGGGAGGATGGAAGGATGGGAAGGGGAAATAAAGGAGGAGGCTACAATGCTTGATAAGAAATGTACTCATCATCTTGCCCATGTAATTGTAACCCCTCTGTACAGTATTTTCACAATGAAAAAAGAAAAAATTGAAGTCCAGCCTGCCATTGTGACATCATCAATCCGTTGTGACATCATTTACCTATTGTGACCTCATCATCATTATGGCATCACCAACTAATTATAGCATATAAATATTATTATTATGACTTGATATTGTGACATCATATTGCCATTGTGATACCACTGTCCCATTGGGTTTTGCAAACCTATTATGACCTCATAACATTTTACAAAATTCATAGACTTTGACACTATTAAGTTGTGAACTCATATACTTATGATGCATAAAACAAGACAATCCAGGGCTGGGAAGATGGCTCAGTGGTAGAGTGAGTGCCTTGCATGCCTGAGGCCCTGGGTTCGATTCCTCAGCACCACATAAGCAAAAAGAAAAAAGCCGGAAGTGGCGCTGTGGCTCAAGTGGTAGAGCGCTAGCCTTGAGCTGAAGAGCTGAGGGACAGCGCCCATGCCCAGAGTTCAGGCCCCACAACCGGACCCCCCCCCAAAAAAAAGACAATCCAATGAGGCATATTGACGATAATTTTATTTACACTAGAAATGGGCCTGTATTTACCTTGTCCTGGGCTGTACACTCAGTGACAAGCCAGGCCCAACCACCAAATCGCAGACCTCCAATGGGCAGCCCTGCACATAGTTAATTAGTGTGCAAACCACCAACCCCCCAAATTATCATCTCCAAAGCTCCAAACTTCAATAGGTAAGGCTTTTTCCTATACTCTTACTCCCTCCTTCTTTATAGACCTTTCCTTCATTTCCCTTTTTCCCTTCCATCACTTCCTTCTTCTCTTTAGGCCTCTCCACTCTCCACAGGCCTACACTTCTCTGGCTTGGTGGCCAATTGACATCCTTCCACTCCTGCTCTCCCTCAAATTCCTCTTCTCCCAGGTCTTTCCCCTCCTGCTGTCTCACCACTTCCTTCCTTCCAGGTCTTCCCTTGATTTCCTCCAATTCCTTTGCTGTGACCAGGCAGCCTATATATAGCGTGAACCCCTCCATCACTCCAATTGATCTCCTGCTTAACACTTTTCAACCATCACTTCACAAACTACACATTCCTCAATCACTTCTTCAAAGCTCATGTGAGGATGACATCCTACTCCCTCCAGCAGCATGCCCTGCCCCCTTTGGTGGCATGACCCATGCACTCCAGTGGGCCAGGACATGGGGCCACATTGATTAGTGGGCCGTGCTGATTATTAGGGCGCTGCTGCTTTATACATCCCCCACTGGTTTTCATGTCCAATCAAATCCTTGATTCCTTCTTACCAAATCCTAAAAATTTCATTCTCTCCACACAATGAACAGGCTTTAAATGTAAATTTAATCGAAAACAAGTAAATCATAGAAACACACTAGTTATTATTAATTAACACTAAGTCTTATCCTTAAACGATCCTCTGAGTGTCTATGAACAGTCCATCTTGTAGCGTTCTCTGTATATTGGTCCAATGCCTATTTCACTTGAAACTGATGGAGCCAATGCTGTTTTCATGCTAATTTAATAGGCAACAGTGAAGTTTGCACCACCCAGTAAGGTCCTTGCCACTAAAGTTCCAATTCAGGACCATGAGGCATTTTTACCCACACCAGCTGTCCAGGGAAGAAAGAGTGGGTGGAGTTACTTTTTTTCTTTTCTCAACTCCATTTCTTAGTTTATTTCACTTACTTGAGGTCTAGCTTTTGAATTTATTGCTGAAGTGAGACTTGCTACAGAATAAACTACTCTCCCCAAACAAATTTTCCTTCTAACTGGATTTAATTTCTTTTTTTGGCACTTTATTAAAAATTTATTTTACAATCTAACCATTTAAAACATTTTTATATCAACAAATACAGAATCAGACTATGGAGGCATAATATATACCCAAGAATTGGTACAAATGTGGACTATATAACTGAATAATGGATAGACATCTCTAGCAGAATATAAAGATATATATTTACTAGCGTACCGCCATCTGAGTGTCAATCTGTTCTTCTTTTGTCAACCCCTGGGGCTCGATCTCAGGTCCTGAGAACTTCTTGTCAGCTCAATGTGCCCCAAGATGGTATGCTGACACTCAGTCATTCATGAATTTGGCCCTGTAGGCTGTGAGTTCAGATGCCAGCACTCCCAATAATGAATCATAGAGAAAGAAGGTGATGGTGACATGTTTTCCTTTTCTGTGAAAATCCTGGATGTCAGGTATGAAGTGGAATACATATGCAGACCTAGATCCTATGTAATCAAAGTAATAAATGTTCTATATGCAATAATAGTCAGTAAAATAAACAGTCAATACATGAATAAAACAAAAAATAAAATCAATAACTATGCTGAATACAATATGGAGTCAACATATGTATGTAAATATAAATCATATATCTAAAATGTACATGAATAGGATGTTTTCTAGTGCTGAGGATCCATATCAGGCCTAAGGAACAGACTTGAATTTTTTGACTTCAAGAAGGCGACCTTCCCCTTCCCACACAGTGTAACAGAGTGACCCAAACCATGAGTTCCAATCCCAGTCCTGGCAGATAAAATGGCATCTCTATACTATTCTTAATTATTGCATTCTGCCTCCATTTAATGAATGTGAATGTTTAAATGCTTCATAAAGTATTGATTAAAATTGATCAGTGTCCTATAATATAATTGTGTATAATTTTACCCTAGAATCATTCAAGAACTGCCCATTCAATCATGACATACATCACTGACAGAGGAGGATTGAGGGGCGAGGCAAGTGCTGCACCTAGAGAATGAGCTGGGGGAACTGAGAAGGAAGCTCGCAGAATCATGCCCCCCCCACAGGACCATCTCAAGCCATGCAGCAGCTTCAGGGCCAGGTCTACTGAATGCAGATGGAGTTGAAAAACCTTGAGGAACAACTTCACAACAGGTCCAGGAAAAGCAGAGGATCCATCTCCAGAACGCGGAGCAGCGGGAGCAACTGTAGAGATTGGAGAAGAAAGTTGATGATTGGTAGGAGATCCCTGAGACCCCAGATGCCCATGTGTGTGTGACCCACAACCGGAAGAACAGCTGGCCCTGCTGTGGGATGCTCTCCACAGGGTGAGCAGTGAGAAGGGGGAGCTCACTAGCATCCTGGACTCAGAGCAGCAGATGAAGAAACATCTGTGGGAAGAGCTGGACTATTCAGAGGAGAAGATAGAGGAATGGAAACAGGTGGCTTAGAGAGAGAAAGCCAAATGGTGCTGGAGCTGCAGGAGCAGCAGGAGCAGTCTCTGGCCCAGCTGTAGGTGCTCAGAGCCACCTGTGAGCAGCACATTGCCTCCAATGAGTGCCTGATCTCTGAGAAGTAGGCCCTGCAGCAACACCTGCAGAGGCAGACCCAGCTGCTGGAGCAGCTGAAGCAAGTGCAGGGCCCAACCAACTGGGGGGACCAGTTGGTGCCCCCAAAGTGGCAGGACAACCTCAAGTGCCTGGAAGTGACCAGACCATAGGAGGAGCACATACAGGCCTAGCTTAGTTTGCTGGCTTTCCCTGGAGAAGGGGAAGGTATGAGCCCTGGAGAAGCAAAGGTTGAGGAAGCGACTCTCCCTGATGTGTCCATTGCAGAGGATGGAGACATCCCCCAAACTGAGATGGACATGGCTCTGCAAGCACTCTTGGAGGCTGAGATCCACAGGGGGAAATTCCTACAACAGGAACATCAGGCCTGCTGCAGACACTTGCCCCCCCCCAGCACCTCTGTGCCAGAAAGAGCTGGAGCCATAGGTCCCCTGCCCATGAGCTGCCTGCCACCAAAGTGTGTGTGAGGATGGGAAGTGGGACACGTGGGACAAAAGAAGAAAATCTGCTTCATCCACGACCTGTTTGATGAGGTGGACGTCCAGAGTCCAGCAGATGAGCTCCACCATTGATGCAACCAGCTGTCAGCACATATCCGCACCATCCAGGAGTCTCTCCTGGTGTGTAAAGGACAAATGTTCATCCTGGATCAGCTGTGTTGGGAGAAAGCTGAGTTCATATTCTGGCTGTCCCAAGAGATAATGGAGAAGAGGAGAGAGCTGCAGGAGCTGCTGCCGCTCCTCGCAGGGGGCTCCAGGTGCCGATACAGGGTGAGCCCCCCACTACTGCTGCTGCTTCAGAGGCCTCAGGCTCCTGGGTGGGAACAATGAGGGAGGAGCAGAAAGGTTTGGGAAAATTGCAACTTCAAGATCGTTTGGAAACTGCAAGAAGAGAGGTCAGGGTTCCATATCCCATAGAGGACACCCCCTCAAAGCATGTCCTGCCACAGATGCCCCACATCCAGAGCTGCCCACTGCTGGCATGCAGGGGTCACCATAACTAGGTGGACAGATGGCCTTCTCTAGACCTCCATCTGCCTGGTGAGGGAAGGGTAGAGCAGAGGCTACGGGAAGGAGGCCCAAATTCAAGGGATATCTAATGGCACATTGGTGGCCAGGGAAGAGTCCCATATTATGCTCATCACAAAGAATAAATTGTGATCAAAGGGGGAAAAAAGCCTCCACAAAGATTTGTTCTTCCAGTCATAGGGCTTAAACTCAGGGTCTGGCCACTGTTCCTGAGCTCTTTTTGATCAAGGGTGGTGCTCTAACAGTTGAGCCCCACCTCCCCTTCCAGATTTTTCTGTGTGGAATCAAACCCAGGGATTCAGGCAAGCTAGGCGACCACTCTATCACTGAGCTACATTCTCAACTAGGATAATCCCCTGCCCCAAAACCCATATAGCCATTCTTCAGATAAATATGAAGTAGGGGCTAGGATGAATATGAAGCACAGGTCTGGTTCACATAGAAATACTTCCCTGCCCCCTCTTTGACACCCTTATTTAAAGTTTCTCTTTTACCATTGAGGGATGAGAGAGGGAGAAGGGAGTCCCGAAAGTGGAGTACCAAGAACAATAGCTTCCTGAGCCCCACAGCCTCCCCCACACATGTGATCCTCCAGATTCTGATCTTACCTGACTCATTGTGGAGTCTACATTGTCTCCCCACACCTGCAAGGCTCAGGATGAAATAAATGTCAGCCCTGGCTTCAGCCCACACCCAGGGTGGAAGCTCCTAGTCCCAGATCAACTTCCACTTCTGACTGCCCAGAGTTAGGCTGGACCCATCACTCATCAGGTGATGACCTCACAGATGGATTCCAGGAAGAAGGTCTATTGCAAAGAGCAGAAGCAGCAGGATGAGCAGGGTGGAAGGATGTGGGGTGATTGCTGTGGGATCTTCCTCCTTAGAGGCCTCCTGTCCAGCCAGAGAAATCCTGACCCAAAACATGGCCAAGGCCACAGTGTGTGACAAGATGGAGGAGCATGGGACTAAAGGAGGTACTGCTTTATCTTGGTGCACTTGAAAATTCAAATTATATTTGGCCCATGCCAATCCCAAAGACAACATGTAATGCCTCTCCTTGTTGTTGTTGGCCAGGGGTGCTGTCCCTGAGCTCTTTTTCAGGGCCACTTCTTGTTTTCTGATGGTTCATTGAGGATAAGAGTCTCATAAACTTTCCAGCCCAGGCTAGCTTGGAAGCCAAATCTCAGCTTCCTGAGTATCTAGGATGACAGGTGTGAGCCACAAGTGCCCAGCATGCGATGCCTTTTAAAATCATCTTGGTGAGTCTGTAAAAGGATCCCCAGAAGGCCTGGATAGACCATGACCCAATCAAGGAGCTGGGATGAGGGAAGGCTGACGTTCTAGCCATTCTGTTCCCCAAAATTATAGATGTCAGATGGTGTTGGATGCATCGAACTCCTAGGTCAACAGCCACCAGGCTTAGTGGGGAAAAGGTAAAGAATAACCAAAGATTGCAGTGTAGAAATCTCTGATTTTGCATGCTTATGGGTTGTGTGTGTGTGTGTGTGTGTGTGTGTGTGTGTGTGTGTGTGTGTGTGTGTGTGTGTATGTGTGTGTGTTTACCAGGGTTTGAACTCAGAGCCTAGGGGGTAACCTTTAGTTTGTTTTCACAAGGTTGGTACTCTACCACTTGAACTATAGTAGCTGTGCTTCCCAGCTTTTTGCTGATTTATTGGAGATAAGAGTCTGCCCAGGCTAGCTTTGATCTTGATTGATCCTCTGGTGTCAGCCTTGAGTAGCTAGGATTATAGACATGCGCCACTGGCATCCAGCTGCATGGATGTCTTTTCATACTTTCTTTTTTTATTTTTTTATTGTGAAAATACTGTACAGAGGGGTTACAATAACATGGGCAAGATAATGAATATATTTCTTACCAAGCATTGTAGCTTCCTCCTTTGTTTCTCATTCCCATCCCTTCCCATCTTTCCCTGCCCCCCCGACCCAATGCTCTGCATCCCCCCCAAAGTTGTAAAGTTCATTTTCGACATAATACTTGTACATCTCATTGTTCCAATGGGTCCACATGTATACCTATTTAATTATACTTTCTTTTTTAACAGCTGCTACTTGCCCTGGCCTAGAACTCTGACCTCTAAATCAGCTCCCAGCAGCCCCTGACTGTGTGGAGAACATCAAGCTCAAACCTGTCAATGCATACCATTTCTTTGTCCTCAGGGTAGGGTATGACTCCTCTGAAGCCTAGAGTGGTAGAGGTAGGGTTAGGAGGGATAGCTGTAGATGGGTACTTGACTAGGAGAGAGGTTTTCTGTTTTATCCAAGAAGGAAAGTGTGGCCAGATGCTAATGGGTGATGCTCTCATATTCCCAGTTCCCTTGGGTGGCTGAGATCTGAAGATTGACATTCAGAGGCAGCCCAGCAAGAAATGTCTGTGAAACCCTCCTCTCCCAAGAACCACCCAAAAGCTGGAAGAAAAGCTGTGGCTTAAGTGGTAAAGTGTTATCTTTGAATGAAAAAACTGAGGGACAGAGCCCTGGCCCTGACTTCAAGCCCTACTACCAAGAGGCATGCACACACACACACACACACACACACACACACACACACACACACACACACACACACACAGAGGAAGGTGATAATGATAAGCTGAGCTAAAACTGGGGGCAGTCCTGAGGCATAATCATAGTAAACTCTCAAGCCATATCAGTTGTTTCTCCCTAAGTCCTTCATGGGATGAGGGGTCTGGACCATGGCAGTAAGTTCCATGGAACCTGCGCCTCCATCTGTGCACAGGGCCAGAGGACCAAGGGAAGGACACTAGGGATGCTCCTTAGTAGTCGGCCCATGATTGCAGACCTTCATCTGCCCCTGAGCACTGGTGAGGAAAGCAGGGCTCTGAGCCCCGGGACTCCTGGGATATAGCGATTGCTACAAGCAGCAGCCAGCCGACTTTGGATTCCTGAGCCTTCAAGTCTTTCATGAGCCCAAATCAACACCTCCCAAAGTGTGCCTGAGAAATTTGCATTCTTGTGATTCCCTTGTGAGCGGGCGTTAACTGGTCTACCACTCCTGGCCCAGAACCATGGTCTGAGATGTCGATTTACTGCTCAGATCCACACTGCACTCAGGACAGAGGCCATTCTCATGACCCGGCTGATGACCTCCGTGCCACAAGGCTCGATCCTTCTCTGGTATTGTGGCCAGCTCTGTAGGCAAAGGCCTCCAAGGAGGCTGCTCTCAAGACTTGTAGGACACCTAGATATTGGGAGACCTTCAGAAGCCCACTGCAAAGAACTCTGACTAGAGCCCGAGCATGAGGTCAAAGCAGGCCAGGTATTAGTCATGGGGCTTGAACTCTGGGCCTGGGTGGTATCTCTCAGCTCTTTAGCTTACCTCTTCAGCCACACTGCCACTTCCAGTTTTTCTGGTGGTTCCTTGGAAATGAGAGTCTCCCAGATTCTCCTGCCCAGGCTGGCTTTGAATGGCAATCCTCAGATCTCAGCCTCCTGAGGAGCTAGGAAGACCGGTATGAGCCACCCATGCCTGGCTGATCTGGCCTTTCACCACAGTGGACTAGGAGCTCTTGAAAGCTTTTCTTTATTTTTTCTGTGCCAGTACTGGGGCTTGAACTCAGAGTCAGGCCTATGGTCACTTAACTATTCCCTCAATATTGGCAAACTGCCACTTGAGCCACAGCTCCATTTCTGGCTTTTGGTAGTTCATCATCAAGAAGAGTCTCACTAACTTTCCTCCCCTGAGCTGGATTTCACCCTTGATCTCTGATCTCAGTCTCCTGAGTAGCTAGGATTTACAGGGGTTGAGCCACTGGTGGCAATGGGCTAGAAGCTTTTCTTAAGCAAGCGATCTTCCCTGAATTTGCCCTGACTCCTCCATGCAAAGGAGGTCTGAGGGTCAGGAGCTGTGAACAATAGGCTCCCCGCTACAGGAAATGGCTGGAGTCCTTGGTGAAAAGACAAGCTAATCTTCCCCTGTGCCCCATTCTGGGACCCCACCCTCTGCCCTACCTGTGACTCAAGTACAAACCTTGTCCCAGCCTTGAGTGTTATGCCAAACTTGTCTGAAGCCACAGAACCTTCATTCCACCCACACCACTTGCTCTAAACCATACCTCAGGGCCTTTGCCCATGCTGTACCTTCTGCCTGAGGCTCTCTGTCCTGTTCCACATCTTAAACTACTGTGGAATTTTGGTACTGGTTATATCACCTCCTGGAGTACGTCTTTCCTTCCCTTCTCACTCTTTTTTTTTTTAATATTGAGTGTCTAGAGATGGAACTTGTGCAGGCTGACTGGAAAATGCTTTATCTTGGTGTGTGTGTGTGTGTTTGTGTTTGTGTGTGTGTGTGTGTGTGTGTGTGTGTGTGTGTGTGTGTGTGTGTGTGTGCATGTGTGCGTGTGCCAGTCCTTAGGTTTGAATTCATGGCCTGGATGCTATCCCTGAGGTTTTGTGCTCAAGACTATCACTCCATTACTTGAACCACAGCTCTACTTCTGGCTTTTTGGGTGTTTAATTGGAGAAAAGAATCTCATATAGACTTTCCTGCTTGCAATTAGGATCATCAGATCTCAGCCTTCTGAGTAGCTAAGATTACAGGGGTGAGCCATCAGCACCTGCCCTCTACCTCTTACCCATTACCTCGGCCCTCCTGAGTCCCAGAAGACTATGTCTCACCATGCTCATTTTTTTGCCAGTCTTGGGGCTAGAACTCATGATCTGGGCATGTATCTGAGCTTCTTTTGCTCAAGGCTAGCAATTTTATCACTTAAGCCACAGTGGCACATTTGGCTTTTCTTTTTCTGTGGTATTGACGAATCGAACCTAGGGCTTTGTGCTTGCTAAGTAAGCACTCTACCAGTAAAGCCACATTCACAGCCCAAAGATCACTTCTAACAGAAGCAATACGGGTGGAATTTATTGGATTATCATTTTTGGCACAGAAATCGCTGGCTATTTCCTATCTTTTCCAGGATTTGGTACCAGTCTGAGACTCAGCAATGAGGAATGATGAATGAGTGATGGCCACCAGGTCCCAGAGGTCTAGGCTCACATCCTACAGAGATATAGAGGATATGGAGCCACAAACTTTGACAATTCCTACAGCCTAGGAACTGTGGTTTCCCTGAAGAAGTACCTGGCTGCTAAGTGTCCTGATGGGACACCTGAGCCAGAACATAATACACCTGTTGTACACACCAGTTGCACACACCAGACCAGGCAAAGCCATCGTGGCTTCAGTTCTTAAATGGCAGGGAAGGATGCTTTGTTCAATCTGCTTGTTCAGACTTAGTATTCTCTGAGGGCTTATTCCAGCTTGCACAGGTTGGGGGATTGGGCATGAGCAACCTGCTGAATGCCCATCATCAAGCCCTGTCCCAGAGCTCCTTTTGTTCCAAGGTAGTGCTTGGCCACTCAGGGTTTTTTGTGGTTGTTGTTGTTTTGTATTGTTTTCCTGTGACCTCTTAAGAAATACAAGTGTCGCGGACTTTCCTACCCAGGCTGAATTCAAATTGGCATCTCAGCCTCCTGAGGAGCTAGGATTAGAGGCAGGAGCCACTGATAACCTGACTTTCTTTTCTTCTTTTGTTCTTTTTTTCGTGACAATTTGAAATCTTCACAATGTCATTCCGATGGTTTACATCGAAGTAAACTTCCCAGGCTTGGAATTCGAATGCTAGAACTGCCACCCACAAATGGAGGGAGATCCCGACAAAGTCATTCCTATTCATGTGAATGCTAATGGAATGTTACAAAAGTAATAATTAAATTTGCAATTAATTCATGATTCTATTTTAGAATGCCACACAAAAATTATTGAATTTATATTTTCCATTATAGTATCATATCTAGTATGATTACGGATATTGATTGTTTTTTATTAATGCTTTTATAAGTATTTAATGATGATACTTCATTAAATGGAAGCATAACTTAATAACCAATAATTGGTAATAATATATATGATATAATAATATCCTCATATTCCCTCTGTCTGCATATATATATGTGTGTATACACACACACACACACACACACACACACACACACATATATATATGGCACTACTGTGGCTTGATCACAGGTCCTCAGAACTTCCTGGTAGCTCAGTTTGCCGGAAGCTGATGTGCTAAGACTCTGACCCTATTTATGGATTGGGCATTGTAGGCCGTGAGTTGAAATCCCAGCATGGCCAAAAATTTATTCGTGGAGTAAGAAGCCAGTTTTGACAGCTTTATTCCCTTCTCTGTGAAAGTCCTGGGTCTCAGTATATGTGATATGATGTAATAAAATAAATGTTATATGTGTAATAATACTAAATAACTAAGGGTAATAAATGTCATATGGAGTAAACCCATGTATGTAAATACATCTCATATATGAGTATTATTTTTTCCAGTGCTGGGGCTTCAATTCAGGCCCTGAGAACTTGTCTGAATTTCTTGTCTTCAAGGACGGTGACCTTCCCCTTCACCCATAGTGCCACAGAGTTACCCAGACTCTGAGTTCAAATCCCAGACCTGCCAGAAAATGGTGAAAATTCCAAGCCAGATCATTATTATTATTATTTTGTTTTGTGCCATGCACCACGCTTGAACTCAGGTCTTGGAGTCTCTGTCACAGCCGAACCTGGGATCCTAGGACCTGAGAACAAATCTCGGGGCTGGCAAAAAAAATAGAAAGGAGAAGGATAAAACTAAGAAGTTCAAGCAGGTGGTTTTACTTTACTTTTTTTTCCTTTGTATTGTGACCATACTGGGTCTAAATGACAATGCCCAGAAAGTGTACATGACCTTACATTGCTGATGTTTGGTGGGCTATTAGGGAAGCCAAGCCAAAACCAGCAACTTAGGCCTGGAGGTCGAATCTCACGACTGCCACAAATGAATGGTGGGAGATTCTAAGAAATGCTTTCTAATATACATCTGTACAAATGGAATGTTGTAAAAGTAACAATTAAATTAGTAGTTAGTGTAGGATTATATTATAAAATTATATACAACAATTATACTACACTGACAAATTCTCAATTAATACTTCATTATGTATTCAATCATGATAAAAAAGGAAAGAATAATTTAATTGCCAATAATTGGTAGTAGTATCGTGTATGCAACTTCGTAATATATAGACATCTCTCGTTATATTCATCTACATCTCTCTCGGTCTCTATCTATCTATCTATTTATCTATCTATCTATCTATCTATCTATCTATCTATCTATCTATCTATCTATCTATCTATCTATCTATCTATCTATCTGTCTATCTATCTATCTATCTACCTACCTACCTACCAATCTACATATTTATCTGTTTATACACTTGTCACTACTGGGGCTCAGTGGTAGAGTGCTTGCCTAGTACATACAAAGTCCTGGGTTCAATTCTTCACTACCATGTGCATAGAAAAATCCAGAAGTCCTGCTGTCACTCAAGAAGCCGATCACTAGCTTTGAGCATAAAAGCTTAGGGACTGTGTCTACACCCTTACTCAAGTCCCAGGACTGGCACCAAAAACAGAAAAGATAGAATGTTCTGACTGCAACAATATAATGATAGCACTGCAAATACGTCATCACAGATCAAGCTGGGAGTCTAGTGCTGACAGCTGCCATCTAACATGACTTAGCCAGAGGTAAACCGCTGCAACCCAATTCCACGCAACCAGATGCTGCTGGCTCACTCACCCATGTCATCCAAGATACTCTGGGGCTGAGATCTGACACTGGTGGGTTTAAAACCCAGCCCTGGCAGAAAGTGTGAAACTCTGAGCTGTGGCTCAAAGTGGTAGAGTTCTAGCCTTGAGCAAATGATCATAGGACAGTACCTCCAATCTTTCACTGCAATCCCCGTGGCTGACTCCCCCCCTAAAAAAAACTCACCCCTCTAAAATCTAAATTTGGACTGTTTGTGATGTGTTTCTGAAAGAATGGTGATGCTGATGAAAGCACCCTACTTCTAATGACAGTGTGTGAGATACAGCGATGTGCAGAGTACTTCATGAGTTGTTGTGTGCTGATTATTTAACGGGTTGCATTTTTTCTTCTGGTTCTTGTAAGAGCTCCACAAGTAAGATGATTGTGCAGATGAGAAACTTGTGGCTCAGATATGTCCCCATGTCAGGAGCAAAATTTTGTATGTACTGAAATCCAGTGAGTTGTCTCCTGCAGATAATTGTTTTGTTTTACGTTTCTCGGTCATAAACCTTGAACTCAGGGCCTAGCCACTGACATTTACCCGTTGGGATCATGGATATCACCCTACCACGTGGATCCAAGGACCCCCTTGAAACACAGTTTTATTGTCTAGGCATGAAGTAGCTGAGGTCTCTCAACGTGCCTACTCAGAAAGCTGAGATCTGACAATCTGGGTTCAAAACTATCTCAGACACAAAAGGTCCTGTGAGACTTTTATCTCCTATTCACCATGTAGAAATTTGAAGTGGAAGATTGGCATTGCTGACTCGCGCCTGTCATCCTAGGTACTCAGGAGGCTGAGAGCTGAGGATCACGGTCCAAAGCCAGCCTTGGCAGGAAATTCCTTGAGACACTTCTCTCCAATGACCTACCAAAAACCTCAAGGGGTGCTGTAGCTCAAGTGGTAGAGCAATTGGCCTTAGCTGAAGGGCTCAAGGACAGCACCCAGGCCTAGATTTCAATTCCTCCAACTAACAAGAACAGAAAGAAAGAACCATTAATTGGAGTGCTGGGAATGTGTCTTAAGAGCAGAGTACTTTACATGTCTGAATCCCTGGGTTTGATTACTTAGTATCACATCACTAGAAAAAAACCTGAAGAGGCTGTGTGGCTAAAGTGGTAGAGTGCTATCCTTGTATAGGAGAAACTCAGGTACAGTGCTCAGTTCCTGAGTTCAGGCTCCAGGACAAGTTTATGAACACACATACATGTGTGTGCACATGTGCGTGCATGCATACACAGACACAGACACAGACACAGACACACACAGACACACAGACACACACACACACACACACACACACACACACACACACACACACACACACACACACACACAGATACCAGAAGTGAAACTGTGACATCAAATGGTAAAGCCCTGAGCTTCTGCTCTGAGCTCATGGTCAGCACCCAAGTCCTGTGTTCAACTCTGAAACCTAGCCACCCAGGGCTCAACTTGGATTGGTCAAATGTTTCAAAACCTGATGAGCTTCACCAGCCCTAGATGACAGGAAGCCTTGTGATATTATCCATGTGCTTAGATTTAGCAAGCTTCCAGAAACCTAGGGAGGCGCCATTGCCAATAATGAATCATTTTATTAGGTTCAGCTCCCTAGTTTTCTGCCAGAAGGATCCTTGAATTAATTGTAGCAGGTTATTTCAACACTCGAACATAGTCTAACAAAGAAAGGATAAGTGCAGGGAACTTGGTCGGCCACAGGAGGTGGCACAAATGAAGGCTTCCTGTCAAAACAGAGCACTGGGGAGAGAGATAGCTTGAGGTACAAAGAGACCTTTTTCTCCTGGCCTTCAGAGCTCACCCACACTTCTCCTCACTAATTGGCCTAGAATGAGTTTTTTGTTACACAGCTGTACAGGAGTGAGGCCTTTTGTCTGCCTGTTCCAACAATGAGGCAGACTTCCTCCAGCAGTCCCGGGTGCGGAGAAAACCTCAGGCTACAGTGAGGGGAGCCCCGGAACATGCACTATCTTGAAGCACTGTCTGTGCTATGAAATCATTCTATTCAAAGCAAATTTTCTAGCTGGATGCCTTTCATCATATGGACTCTGGACATACACCCATAGAAATACATGCATACATACATGGGGAGACATGTTGTTACTGGCTTTGGGGGGGGCAGGTCCAGGGGTTGCATAATGAGCCTAAGCACTGTCCGTGAGTTCTGTTGCTGAAGGGTAGCGGTATGCCCTTGAGCCATAGCCCCATTCATGGTGATTTTTTATTCCTGTGATCCCTCAGAAATAAGAGTGCTGTGGACATTCCTCTCCTGGCTGAATTCAAACTGCCATTCTCTACTTCTTAGCCTCCTGAAGAGCTAGGATTTCAGGCAGGATCCACTGACACCTGGGCTTTTTTCTTCTCATTCTTTTCTTTCATCGTGACAATATGTCATTCTAATGGTTTGTATTTCGAAGTAAACTACCCGGGACTGGAGTTCAAATACCAGGACTGCCACCTACAAATTGTGGGAGATCTTGAGAAAATCATTCCTATCCATGGGAATGCTTAATGGAATGTTATAAAAGTAACAATTAAAGTTGCAGTTATTTCATGATTCTCTTATAGAATGCCACACAAAAATATTGAATAATGTCTTCCATTCTAGCACCATGGTATGATTCTCCCAATTAAGAAATACTCACTACTTTTACATTAATGCTTTAATAAGTATTCAACCATGATAATTCATTAAATGGGGCATTATTTAATAACCAATAATTCATAATATATATAAATTAATATCCTCACATTGTCTCATATATATAGCAAACTACACATCTATCTATCTATCTATTGATAAATCGATCTATTTATCCGCCATTACAATTGCTTGATCACAGGTCCTCAGAACTGGCTGGCAGTTCAGTTTGCCAAAGGCTTTTGTTCTACACCTGATCCATTCATGAATTGGGTATTGTGGGCTGTGAGTTCAAATCCCAGCATGCCCCAAATTTTATTTCTAGAGTCAGAAACCAATTTTGACCCATTTTTTCTTCTCTGTGAAAGTCGGTGTCTCAGTATGATGTATAATCCATATGCAAATTAATCCATGTGATAAGATGTAATAAATGAAATAAATGTTATATATTTATTAATACTAAATAAAATAAATAAAAAATAAATAAGGGTAATAAATGTCATATGGAGTAAACCCATGTGTGTAAACAGATCTAATGTATGAATATTATTTTTTCCAGTGCTGGGGTTTGAATTCAGGTCCTGGAAACTGGTCTGAAATTCTTGTCTTCAAAGATGGTGAGCTTCCCCTCCCCCACAGTGCCACAGAGTTACCCAGTCCCTGAGTTCAAATCCCAGGCCTGCCAGAAAAATGATGCAAATTCCAATCCAGGGTCTTAATTTATTTTTACTAGGAACATGCACTGTCTTGAAAGCACTCTCTATGCTATGGCATCATCCTATTCAAAGCAAATTTCTTGGCTGGGTGCCTTTCTTCATACCGACCTGAATGTTCAATGATAGAAATATATGCATACAAACACAAATGGAGTTAATGGCTCTTTTTTTTTTTGGTGCAGGTCCTGAGGCTTCAACTATGAGCTTAGACATTGTCCCTGAACTCCTTTTACACAAGGAAGCACTTTATTGTACCTTGATTTATGATACATCACTAAATGGAGGCTTAATTTAATAGCTAATAATTATTACTAATATATTACATGTAATTTAATTATATAAAGACATCTCACATTCTATAAGTATATTTATATATTTAAATATACAGTGGAATATACATATACATCTCTCTCTCTATATATGTATATATATGTATCTATATACATAGATACATATATATATATATATGTATTTGCAGCAATTTATATATCTATCTATTTACATATTGGCCACTACTGGGGCTAGAACTCAGGTCCTGAGAACTTCCTGGCAGTGAATGTGTTTGAGGCTTCTGTGCTTACATTGACCCCTTGATTAATTGGGCATTCCAGGCCCTGAGTTCAAATCCCAGCCGTGCTGAAGGCAATAGGTGGAGTATGAAGCCAATGTTGACCTGTTTTCCTTTCTGTGGAAATATTATGTCCTAGGTAAAATATGTAATATCTATGCAAATACATATATATGATATATACTATACGTGTATATAAATATTATTTTTGCCAGTTCTGGGGATGGAATTCACAACCTGGGAAATGCTCCTGATTTTTTTTCTTCCAGGAGGTTAGCTTCCACTTCATCCAGAGCACAATAGAGTTACCCAGTTCCTGAGTTCAAATCCCAGGTATGGCAGATAAAATGGTGCAAATTCCTAGCCAGGAACTTAACTTTTGTGAGGAGAAGGCATGTGACTTAACACAGGTCGTCACAACTCTGCCTCAGCCTTGATTACCCTAGGCTGGGGTGCAGCTGTTATACCCACAGATGATTCAGGGATCCTAGGACCCGAGTTCAACTCCCAGCTCTGGCAAAAAAACAAATAAACAAACAAACCAAGATGGGGAGGAAAAACCAGGAAGTTTTACACAACAGTTTTACCTTTGTTTCCTTTGCACTGTAACCATCCTGAGTCTCAATGACTCGGCTTGAAAATTGTACATGACCTTGCATGGCTGAAGGCTGGTGGGCTGTCAGTGAAGCCTGAGCTCAACCCAGACACCTAGGCCCTGAGTTTGATCCTAGGACTGCCACCTAAATACGGCTGAAGATTCTAGAGAAATTGTTCCTCTCTATAGGAACAATAATAGAATGTGTGGCATGTACTAATTAAATTATTATTTAGCTGGTCATTCTAGTATAAGCTTGCGTGCAATAAATATAGGTCATTGATTAATTTAATTTGTACTTTATTAAGTCTCCTTCTGTGATTAATTAATAATGACATAATATTAGACCAAATAAATGGTAGTAATATAATATATAAAAATAAGGTATGTACATCACTCTTTATATAGTGTTATACACTAGAATCTACATAAATGTCTATCTGTATTTCTCTATAAATTTATTTATAGATGCATATAAATATGTAAATACACACATACACTGTAAGCTACACATCTAACTGTTTACACATTGACCATTCCTAGGGCTTGACCTCAGGTCCTCAAATTTGCTCAACAACTTCACTTGTCTTCTAACATTGATCCATTCATGAAGTGAGCCTTCTAGGCCCAGAGTTCCAATCACAGAACTATCAAAAACTTAATTCTGGTGGAAGAAGCCCATTGTCCCACTTATTTTTCTTATCAGAGAAAGTCCTCGGTCTCAGGAATGATGTATAATACATAGGCATACCTATGTAATAGGATGTAAAAAATATTATACATGTAATCATACTCTCTAAAATACATAAGAAAGAAATAAAACACAAAATGAATAATTACACTAACTGCAAAATATGCAGTAAACATGTGTATGTAAATATAAATAATGTATTTAAAATGTATACAAATATTATTTTTTTTCAAGTTCTGGGCCTTGAATTCAGCCCCTGGGAACAGGCCTGAATTTCTTGTCTTCTAGCATCATGAGCATTCCCTTCCCCAACAGTGCTGCAGATTTACCCAGCCCTGAGTTCAAACCCCAGGCCCCTCAGAAAAAATGATGTGAATTCCAAGCCAAGGCGCCTCATAATTTTTAAGTATTTTTAATGTATGTACATATGTATGCATGTATACATACATGCATATATGTATGTGTGTATATATGTATATATTTTTAATTTGTCAAGCACAGGGCTTGAACTTAAGGTGTGGCAATTCTCCCTCAGCTTTTATCACTCTAGGCTCGGTTGAAGCCATTGGAACCGTAGCCAAATCTGGGTTTCTGGGCGTCAAAGGCTGACAGGAAAAAATAAATAAATAAAACGACACAGCAAAAACCCCAGCAACTTGAAGATGGCTGCAAGTTTTACATTTGTTTTCTTTTCAAGGTGACCATACTGGGTCTGAATAACATGGCTGAAAAGTGTTTGTAATTTGGCATTGCTGAAGGCTGGAGGGCAACCAGGCAAGCCATAGGCCAACACAGCAACATAAGCCCTGTGTTTGAAGCTCAGTCCTGACCCCTATCAATGGAGGGAAATCCTAAGAGTCTCGTTCCTATTCATAAGAATACCGATGGAAGGTTATGGATATCAAGGTTGAATTGGTTGTTCCTGAATGACACTACTATAAAATTAAACAGAGTGATTTTAGGAGGCCGTTGGATTTTAATGAATAGTTTTTGACACATTAAAAGAATACTATTAATTACATGGTCACAATAGTTTCAGGAGTGTAGTTGATTTAATTAATATTTTATTAAAGATGAAAACAATACTATTAATTACATGGAGGCATAATAAATACCCAACAATTGGTAGGAATGTACTTTATATAAATGAAGAATGTATAGACATCTCTGGCACTCTTTAAAGATCTATATTTTTTGTGTACTACCATCTGCATTTCAATCTGTTCTTGTTTTGTCAACCCCTGGGGCTCAATCTCAGGTGCTGGGATCTGTTTGTCAGCTCCATATGCCCCAGGCTCGCGTTCTGACACTGACCCATTCATGATTTGGGACTTGTAGGCTGTGAGTTCATATGCTAGCACTCACAAAAATTGAATCATGGAGTAAGAAGCCGATGGTGACACATGCTTTCTTTCTCTGAGAATGTCCTGGGTGTCAGGTGTGAAGTTTCATACATAGGCAAATCTATATGCTATGTAATAAATGTAATAAATATTCTATTTGTAATAATGGTCAAGAAAATAAATGGTTAATAAATGAATGAAACAAAAAATAAAATGAATAACTATTCTAAGCGCAATATGGGGTCAACATACAGGACTCGATCTCAGGGTCTGGCAACTGCCTGGCAGCTGAATTGGCTAGAGGCTGCTGTGCTGGCAGTCACCCATTCAAGAATTGAGCGTTCTTGGCCCTGAGTTTAGATCCCAGAACTGCCAAAAATGTAATTGTGGAGTGAGAAGCCGAGTGTGACACATGTTTTCTTTTCTTTGAAAATAATCGGTGATAGGTAGGATGTATAATTCGTATGTGAATCTATATGGTATGTAATAGGATGTCATAAAGGTAATAAATGTCATATGTGGAATAATTGTCACAAAAATTAATGATAAACAGATTGAATTAGGTAATCATTCTAGGATAAAATTAGATGCAATAATTATAGGATGAGGATTAAGTTTAATATTTTACTAAGCAATAACAGAATAAAAATTGCATGGAGACATAATAAAATACCTAATAATTGGTAGTAACACATGATGTATATATAATTTAATTATATACAAACATCTGTCTCATTCTATAAAATATGTAATAATATGTATGTATGTATATATATGATAAACAACAACAGGATATTGAGTAATTATTCATTAATGCTTTATTAATTGTTCAACTGGGACACATCATTAAATGGAGACATAATTGAATACCTAATAATTGCTTGTAATATCATCTATAATTTAATAATATACAGACATCTCTCTTTTGGTGTATATAATATTTATATACAGACATCTCTATTTATTTATACCTCGTTCACTCCTGGCGCTCAGTGGTTGAGTGCTCGCCTAGTAAGCACGAAGCCCTGGGTTGAATTACTCCGTGCCACATAAACATAAAATCCAGAAGGTCTGCTAGCTTTCAATCAATTGAGTGCTAGCCTGGAGCACAAACGCTTAGGGACAGTGTCTAAGCCCTTACTCAAGCCCCAGGACTGCTGCCAAAAAAGATAGAATGTTTTAACTGCAATGATAGAAGGACAGGACTTCAAATACCTCATCACAGAGCAAATTAGGAGTCTAGTGCTAACAGCTGCCACCTAACCTGACTTAACCAGATGTAAACTGCAACAACCCGGCTGCACGGAACCAGATGCTGCTGGCTTACCCCCCATCAACCTAGCTGCTGGGGCTTTAAAACCAAGTCCTGGCAGGAAGTCTGTGATACTCTTTGAAATGTGGCTCCAAGTGGTAGAACTCTAGCCTTGAGCAAATGTTAATAGAACAGTATCCCCATGCTTTCAGTTCAAGCGCCATGGGTAAGCCCCCCAAATAAAAACACCCCACTAAACTATAGATGTGAATTTGTGTGGTTTGTGAAATGTTCCTCAAAGAATGGTAATAATGATGAAGGCAATCTAATTATAATGACAGCATGTGGAATAGAGCTATGTACTGAGTCCTTCATAGGGTGCTCTCTGCTGAGTCTTGCACAAGGAGCTATATGCTGAGTCTTTCACAGGATGCTGTGTGCTGAGTCATGCGAAGAGTGCGATGTGCTGTGTCCTTCTCACAATGTATTCTTTCATTGGGTCCTTGTAAGAGCTACACACTGAGATGATTATACAGACAAGAACTTTGAGGCTCAGATACGTCTCCATGGCAGGGACAAAATTATGTATTTCTGAAGACCAGTGAGTTGTCTCCTGCAGACAATTGTTTTGTTCTGCTTTTTGTCAGTCAGGGCCTAGTCACTCACTCTTACTTCTTGGGCACATGGATAGCATTCCACCACGTGGAGCCACGGACCCACTTGCAGAAGAGTGCCATGACCTAGGGGTCTATAGCTGACATCTGTCATCCTGCCTTCTCAGGAAGCTGAGATCTGAGGACCTGGGTTTCAAACTATCCCAAACACAAAAGCTCCCATTAAACTATTATCTCCAATTGACCACTAGGAAACCTGAAGTGGAAGCTTGGTATTTTTGGCTCATGTCTGTCATCCTAGGTACTCAGGAGGATGAGATCTGAGGAGCATGGTTCAAAGCTAGCCTGAGCAGGAAAGCCTTGAGACACTTAACTCCAATCGACCACCAGAAAACTTAAACTGGCTCTGAGGCTCAAGTGTTAGAGCACCAGACTTGAGCTGAAGAGCTCAGGGAAAACACCAAGGCCCAGATTTCAACTCCTACAACCAACAACAACAACAAAAAGACAGATACAAATTAACAAACCTGAAGTAGAGGGCTGGGAATGTGCCTTATAGATAGAGCGCTTTGCATATATGAAACCCCAGGATTGATTTCTCAGGACCACCTCGCTAGAAAATAGCCTGACGTGGCTCTGTGGGTCAAGTTGGAGAGGGCTATACTTGTACAAGAAAAACTAGGTAAAATTCTGAGTTCAATCTCCTGGACTGGTGTATGCACTCACACGCAGGGACACATACACACACAGATACACACACAGGGACACACACAGGGACACACACACACAGAGGGACAAACACACAACACACACACACACACACACACACACACACACACACACACACACACACACACACACACACACACACACACACACACCAGAAGTGAAGCTGTGACACAGAATGGTAAAGCACTGGGCTTCTGCACTGAGCACATTTAAGCCCCCAGGCCCTGTGTTCAACCCCAAAACCTAGCCACCTAGGGCCCAACTATGAGAGGTCAAAGGTTTCAAACCCTGATGAGCTTCACCAGCCCTAGATGACAGGAAGCTTTGTGATATCAGACATGTGCTTGGATTTCCCAAGCTTCCGGAAACCTAGGAGAGGCATCACAGGCCCATCATCACCAGCAATGAAACATTTCATTAGGTTCAATGCCCTAGTTTTCTGCCAGAAAGACGCCTGAATTATATTGAATACTGTATCTGAACACCGGAATATAGTCGCACAAAGACAGGATAAGTGCAGGGAACTTGGCCTGCCAAGGGAGGTAGCACAAATGATGGCATCCTCTCAAAACAGAGAACTGGGGAGAGAGATAGCTTGGAGTACAAAGAGACCTTTTTCTCCTGGCCTTCAGAGCCCACACACACTCTTCCTCAGTAATTGGCCCGGATGGAGTTGTTTGCTACAGAGCTGTACAGGAGTGAGGCCTTTTTTGCCTGTTCAGACAATGGGTGAGACTTCTTCCTGCAGCACGGGGTGGGGAGAAACCCTCAGGCTACACTGGGAACAGTGAGGGGAGCCCCTGAACATGCACTGTTTTGAAAGCACTCTCTATGCTATGAAATCATTGTATTAAAAAAATTTCCTAGTTTGGTGCAATTCATCATAACTACTCTGGACCTTCACCTAAAGGAAAACATCCATACATACACAAAGATATGGAGGTACAGGTCCTTTTAGTGGGGCAGGTCCTGGGGTTGGATTATGAGCCTAGGTATTGTCCCAGAGCTGCTTTTGCTAAACGGTATTGCATTAAACTTCAGTCACAGCCCCAGATCTGGGCTTTTCTGCGATCTTTTAGAAATAACAGTGTCATGGACTTTCCAATGCTGGCTGGATTAAAACTAAGGTTCTCTACATCACAGCCTCCTCAGGAGCTGGGATTACAGTCAGCAGGCACTGGCACCTCCCTTTCTTTCCTTCTTCATTTTTCACTCTGGACAATCTGACTTCTTAACTGGTTCACTCCAATGCTTTGAATTTATAAGTTAACTACCCAATGTTCTTTATAGCTGCTTTCTCTGAGAACGATTTTCTCTCCTCATCTTCTCCACTGGTAACAGGTTTGCAGCAAAAAGTGAGAAATGAGTGTCCCAGGATTTGGGAGCAAATGTCCACAGGACATGCCTGTACTGTAGTGAATTGAGCTGCAGTGAATTTACTGTCTCAGGATGAGTGAATCGAAAGCTGGAGCAATCCTCATACAGTCTGCATAGCTCCTTTTGCCTACAAAATGACCTAATAATTATGAGTGTTTTGTGTCCAACCTTAAGTTCTAGAACTCACTAGAAGCATCTTCCTGTTTCTGTTTTTCTCTAGTACCTCTCAAGATTTAGACCAAATGTTTGTGTGGAGTGATTCCTAGGCGAATGCCTGAGGAAAGCCTCTTGAATCCTCGTCAGGTGCTTGCTGCCCAAAGCCAGCCTGAACAGGAAGTCTGTGAGCCTCTTGTCGCCAATAAACCACCAGAATACCAGTAGTGGAGCAGTGGCCCAGAGGTTAGAGCTCCAGCTTTGAGAGAGAAAGCCGAGCAGGAAATACATGCCAAGCGGGAAAGCCTGGGAGTCACTTATGTCCAATTATTCACCAGATTGCTGGAAGTGGAGCTATGGCAGTGGTAGAGCCTCAGCCTTGAGTAAAACAACAAAGGAAGACAAAGGGCCCAGAGTTTAGGCTCTGGGATGACCACAAAAAAATTCAAAGAGAGAAGGCCAAGTATTGCATCAGTGCCTTACCTACAATCACAAATCAGGCAGGTGAAGAGAAGGTCAAGATTCGTAGTTATAACAGGTATTCAGAAAAATTAACTTGGGGACTTAAAATGGAATTATACTTATGTGAAAACTACCATTAAAAAATGATGAGGGGGGTGGGAATATGGATTAGTGAGAGAGTGTTTGCCTAGCATGCAAGAAGCCCTAGGTTTGATTCCTCAGTAGTACATACACAGAAAAAGCCAGAATTGGTGCTATGTCTCAAGTGTTAGAGTGCTAGAAACAGTACCCAGGCCTTGAGTTCAACCAAAGAACTGGCAAAGAGATAGGTAGGTAGGCAGGTAGGTAGGTAGGTAGATAGATAGATAGATAGATAGATAGATAGATAGATAGATAGATAGATAGATAGATAGATAGATAGATAGATAGATAGATAGATAGGCAGACAGATACAAAGATGATAGATGAAACTGGTCTTGGATGTCAGGAGGGAACAAGGGAAAAATTAGCATTCATCAGGCCTTCTGTAGTGTGCCAGGATACGAGCATTGCCTTCACACAACCACAGAGCACTAAGACTGTCTATGTCCCACTTCTCAGGCAGCTGAGGGCCCCAGAGCCAACAGGGCAGAGCCATGTTCTAACTAAGGTGCTTGGAGGCAGAAGAGAAACAGCCCTGCCTCTCATTGGACCGGGGATTGGCATTAATGATGTGCAGAATGAAGGGAGGAGAATGGACTCACCGGGGTAGAAGAAAGGCCTTCAAATCTGACAGATGGAGAGTGAGTGAAAAACCCACTCCTTAAGACCAGAGAGCAGGGTTTTCAACTCTGTTCCTCCCCCACACATACACACACTAAACTGGCTCTCTATTGGTAACCTAAAGATAGCTTGAGGCTCCCTTCACCTGAGGTAGGAAGGTTAATTTGTCATTATTTGAAGAGGCTGAGAAAAGCCTGACCCTGGTGTAACTCTAACAAATGTTTCAAGTTTCAATTTTCCCCTCTCCTCAGCCCCTCCTCCCCCACCATTGCTGGCTGTGCCTGGAATTAATGAAGTGGTTTTCCAGCTTATTTCCCTGATGAGTGTGTACATTCTGCCTCCTAATCCTGCAGGTCTGGGTCTCTTCAAATAGCCTGGTTTTTACAATTGTTTTCTGTCCTTTAAATACAGTACTAACAGGGCTAGGTCTTGGATCCTTAGAACTGCGTTTGAACCCAAGATGGGTCAATATTGTTCCTTTCCTGCTTCTATAGCTCAAGAACTCTAAGAATATTTAGAGTGCAAGTAACTTCTCATCACCAAGGAAAGCCCAGGAATATCTTGAACATCTAACCTTTCAGAAGTGGAAGTCAGAGTGTCAGAATTTCCTACTCCAGATGGCTTCACACTGTAATCCTGAGACCGCAGACTCCTAAGCTAGGTTGATGGGTGTGAGCTACTGGTGCTCTGCTAGGTTCAGAACTGTAATGACACTGTCAATACTAGTCAACTACTTATCACAAAGGGCTTGGGGAGCATATTAACCCTTTCAACATTGGACCTTTCAGAACCTTGTTGCACACAAGGTTTAAATGCTAGAGTCTGAGAGGCTGGGCATATAGATCTGCTAAACTTGAACCTTGAGCTCTGACCACAATTCTGGTGTACATCAGCATTCATTTTCCAGAGAATATTCTCATAATTAGCAAATAGGAAAATTATTTTGATTAACCCTCAATTTTTTCCTGGTGTATGTCTCAAACTGAAGCCTGGCACTGTCCCTGAGCCCTTCAGCTCAAGGCAAATAGTACTACTTGAGCCACAGTGCCACGTGGGGTCTTTTGGTGGTTCATTGGAGAAAAGAGTCTAACAGGCTTTCCTTGATAAGCCTGTCTTTGAACTGTGGTCTTTAGCTCTCACTCTCCTGAGAAGCTAGGTTTCAAGGTGTGAGCCATCACCATCTAGCCTATTGTTTTTGAAAGAAAGTCCTGGGGCTTGATCTTAGGGCCTGGGTACTGTCTCTGAGCTTCTTTTTCTCAAGACTAGAGCTCTACCACTCGAGCCACTCCACAGCTTCTGGGTTTTTCTGAGTTTTTGGCACTGAGGATTCAAACCATGGCATTCATGCATGCTGAGAGAGCTCCTTACCACTAAGTCATATTTCTAGCCCCACCCTTACAATTTTATCCCTCAACTTGCCTAACCTCAAGAAAAGGCCTCTGATTAAAAATCATCTAAAGAAATCCCCATAGGAAGGTGTCCAAAGATAAAGAAGAAAAAGCACATCTGTGGGAGAAACTCTAAACATGTGAAGACTGTGATAGGTATATCACAGTATCATGTTTCAACAGTTAATTAAGTATTAATGAAAATGAGACAATGTCCTAAATTATTGTGAATAATTTTATAATAGATGTAAAACATGCACTAAATATCATGTGTATAATAATACTAAATATAATAAATGAATCAAATAAAAAAGAAAATACAAAATCAATAATAAAAACAATAATATGTAATAAACATACATATGTAAGTATATATCATCTATTACACATGTATAGAATTGTTTTTTCCATTGTAGGGCCTTCATTTGGGCCCTGGGAACACTAGCCTGAATTTCTTTTCCTCAAGGAGAGTGAGCTTCGACTTCACCCATGGTGCAAATGAGTTACTTGGACGATGAGATCAAATCACCGCAATGGCAGAAATACTAGCCCCATTTCCAAGAGAGTGCCTTAATTTTTTTTTAATGAATGCAGTTATGTTCATTCAGTTCCATACAGAACATTAAAAAAAGGCAGTGTAGAATTTTGTACAGCTATACAGACTTCCTTCCCTTACCCCAAAGTTCTTCTCTGAGCACTACATTGTTTCTTTTTGTGCGTTTTTAATTGTAAAAATGTTGTTCAGAGGGATCACAGTTAGATGAGCAAGGTAATGAGTACATTTCCTATTGAGTATTGTTGCCTCCTCCTTTGTTTTCCCACTATCATCCCTTCACTCCCATCTCCACAACTACCCCCTGCCAAACTCAGTGACTTTTTTTTTTTTATTTTGGGCTTGGCACGGGGTTTGAACTCAAGTAGTGGCAACTCTGCACCTTCCCTCACATGGCTACAAATATACCAAGACCCTTCCCAAGCTAGTGAAGAAAACTGGCAGAAATTCCAAACCAGAGAGGTTTATTTCTTTTTAACTTAGTTAAATAATTAGTTAATTTTTTATTTATTCTTTATTTTTCCAACCACAGGGCTTGAATTCAGGTTGTGGCAACTCTGATTCAGCTTCCATCACCCTAGGCTGGGTGCAGCCTCAGGACACATAGCCGATCCTGCAATCCTAGGCCCTGAGGGCTTGCAGGAAGAAAAAAAAAGTAGGATACCACAAAAAGTGGCGAGCTTCAGAGGGCTGGGGGTTTTACGTTTTTTTCTTTGCACCGTGGGTCTGAATGACAAGGCGCAAAATGGACATGACTTGCCATTGCTGAAGGTTGGTGGGCTATCAGGGAACCATTAGCCAACCTGTCAACATAAGCCTGGGTTTCAAATCCCGGTCCTGACACCTACCATTGGCAGCAGATCACTCATCCCTATGCATAGGAATACCAATTGAAAGAGCAGTTTGTGCATTGATCTAGTCTGAAATTGGATGCAATAAATCTAGGGTGCTGATTGATTATAATGAATAGTATATGCATGAAAAGAATAATATTCCTTCAATGGCAGTATAATAAATCCCTAAGAGTTGATAGGAATGTAGTAGGTGTCATTCAATTATAGATAGATGGCTCTAGCACTCTTTACCAATATATATTTATTTGTATACCACCATCTGCCTATCCATGTATCACTATTTTGGCCAAACCTGGGACTGGATCTCAGCACCTGAGAACCTCCTGACAGCTTCATTGGCTAGAGGCTGCTGTGCTCAGACTTATCCATGCATGAATTGTTCCTGCTAGGCCCTGAGTTCAGATCCCAGCACTGCCAAAAATTTAATCTTGGTGTAAGAAACCAAGTGTGACACATGTATTCCTTTTCTAGGAAATTCCTGGGTGTCAGGCATGATGGAGAGAGAACATATCTACAAATCTGGATGCTGTGTGATATGATGTAAACAATGTAATAAATGGTAGATGTGTCAACAGAGTCAATAAAGTAAATGGTAAATAAATGAATAAAACAAGAAATAAAATGAATAACCTCACCAAACACGATATGGACTGAATATCTGTATGGAAGTATAAATCCTATCTTTAAAATATATATAAGGAGTATGTTTCCAGGACTGAGGCTTGAATTCAGACCTAGGGAACAGGCCTGAGTTTCTTGTCTTCAAGCATGGTCAGAGTCCCCTTCCCCCACAATGCTGCATAATTACTCAGACTTTGAGTTCAAATCCCAGGTCTGGCAGAAAAAAATGGCATGAATGGCAAACTAGGGAGCTAAATATTTTTTTTAATTGCGGGCTATTGGGGAAGCCATAGTCCTACATGGCAACAGAGGCCTAGATTTCGAATCTCAGACATTCCACTTCTAGAAGGAGAGAGATCCAAAGAGACTAGTTCCCATCCATAGGAATAATGATGGAATGTTATCAATGTCAGAGTTCAATGAGTTACTCATGAATGATACTTTTATAAAATTAGGCATCATGATTTCAGTAGGCTGATTGGTTTTATTTAATATCTTATGAGACATTAAAAGAATACTATATCTTACAGGGACACAATAATTTCAGGACACTGATTTAATTAAAGATTTATTAAGGATGAAAATGATAACATTAATGACATGGAGGCATAATAAATACCCCAGAATTTGTAGGAATATAGTCTATAAAACTAAATAATGGATAGACATCTCTGGCACTCTATAAATATATATACATATATTAGCGTGCTACCATCTGCGTTTCAATCTCTTCTTGTTTTGTCAACCCTTGGGGCTCGATCTCAGGTCCTGAGAACTGCCCCAGGATGGCATGCTGATACTCACCCATTCATGAATTTGTCTCTGCAGGCCATGAGTTCAGATGCCAGCACTCCCAAACAATGAATCATGGAGTAAGAAGCTGACACATTTTTTTCCTTTTCTGTGAAAGTCCTGGGTGTCAGGTATAAAATGGAACACACATGCAGACCTATATCTTATGTAATCAATGTTCTATGTGCCATAAAATAAACGGTCAATACATGGATAAAACAAAAATAAAATGAATAACTTCACTGAATGTGATATGGAGTCAACCTACGGATGTAAATATAAATCATATATTTAAAATGTACATGAATAGGATGTTTTCTAGTGCTAAGGATCGATATCAGGCCTAAAGAAAAGACTTGAATTTCTTGATTTCAAGGGGGTGAGCTTCCCACACAATGCAACAGAGTTACCCAGATCATGAGATCTAATCCCAGTCCTGGCAGAAAAAAATGGCATCTCTATACTATGTGACGCCAATTTTAGGTATTTCATTATGCCTCCATTTAATGAATGTGATTATTTAAATGCTTCAAAAAGTATTGAATAAAATCATTGTGTCCTATAATAAAATTGTGTATAATTTTATCCTAGAATCATTCAAGAACTTCCACTTCAATCACGACATACATCACATTCCATTGGTATTCATATGGATAAGATTTCATATGGATAGGAAAGAGTTTCTTAGGATCTCCTGCCATTTGGAGGTGGCAGGCCAAGAATTCGAACTGCAGGCTACAGCTCCCACCACTTCAACCTGAGGATAGAGAACTCATGGGTCTGTGCCAGAATATCAGCAAGACCAATGATTAGGCAGGCACCAGTGGTTCTCAGCAGTCTTCCATGATACTTCCAAGGCTGTGAAAGAGGATCATGATCAAAGACACCCTAGGCATGAAAGTATTAAGACCCCTGTCCAACTTCAGTGCCAACAAAGTCAGAAGTAGAGCAGTGTGGCTCCAGTGGTAGAGGGCTAGCCTTAAGCAAAAGCAGTTCATGGACTGTACCCAGATCCTGAGTTTAAGGTCCGGGACTGACAACAAACAGAAATACACAACAATCTGTGCAGCCATCTGGCTAAAGCAGGTCACCCTCTTGTCCCCAACTGAATTGGACAGAATTACCTGGGAAAGCGGCTGGGGGAGCTGCTGTCATTTGCCTGCGCCCATGCTGCCTGCATCACAGTATTCTGGCCACACCTCCATTCTTTCTGGTTCCTTCTGACCAATGGGATACAAGAATGTTGGACACACCCACATTCTATGCTGCCTGGTAGCACCGGGATTTGCTCTGTTGGTTGACACACCTACCAGCATTTGAGGAAGTTAGAGGTGGATGAGTGGTGAGCAAGAGTCTGAGGAGACTTTGCAGTAGAATAGGGGAATTGATGTCCTAGTCAGTGAGGGGGAGAACAGAGGATTTCCCAGAGCTTGGGAACATGGCCAGCCCATCTTTCCCATCCCAGTGCTCAGATGACTGAAACAGCATGACTCCTTGAGAGAGCTGCAGGCAAGAATCTACTGCCAGAAAACCATCAGAAGAATCCTCCCAAAAGACCTGCGACATTTAAGAAAACAAAGAACATGAAAAAGGGAGGGATCTCTAAGACAAACACCACTGGGGAGCGTGATTCAACGGAGGGTCTGGCCAAATGTGATGCTGACCACGGGCCTCCCCTGCCTTTGGACACAGTCATAGCCACCAGGGTACAGAGTGTCAAGGGTCCCCATACCACCAAGGATCTGCAGAGGTGCTAGTGACACGTGGTACCCACCCCGGACTACAGCAAAAAACAATCCAGATGCTCTGTGCCAAGATCCAACCACTGAAGCAGGAAAAGACAGACTTGCAGGATCCATTGGAGAAAGACAGGGAGAAGATAGCCCAGGTGCATGAAGCACCAAAAACAGAGCTAGAGATCCACAAGCCACCCATACAGTGGTCGGCTTTGGCAGAAAGTGACATACAGTCTGCACCAGCCTACGTGCGACAGGAGGCCAATGACAGAGAAATGGAGCATGAACCTCTCAGCAGCTGCCTACAGGCCACAGGCACGTGTCAGAGCTGGAGATGGTGGCTTCTGCGGTCACTGCTGCGCAGAAAGAGACTGAAATGTTCTGTGAACAGCTGTATGATGTTACCCTTCAGCTCAAAGAAAAGACCAGAAGTTTCGAGGACCTGGAGGAAGTGAACACAGACTTGCAGGAGAAGCTGGAAGCGCTCTGGACAAAGAGGAGCAACATGAAGAAGAGAATCTGTAAGTTCTAATAAGTGCTGGGGGGCGTGAGGTACTGAAGAGACAACTGGACAACCTGTTTTGTCAGGTGACCACAGCGAATCTGGAAAGAGACACCTACACAGAGGATTTGAGCATTGAGTGTGGAAGGAGGAGTCCCGGTGGCTGACTGAGCAGGTGAACCAACGAACAGAGGAGAAGGAATGAGGGGCAAGGCAGGTTCTGGACCTAGAGAATGAGCTAGAGGAACTGAGAAGGAAGGTTGCAGAGCCACGGTCCCCCGTGGGACCATCACAGACGGAGCTGCAGAAGCAGGCCCAGTCCTACCAGACACAAATGGAGTTGAAAAACCTGGAGGAACAACTTCACATCCAGATCCAGGAAAACCAGAAGCTCCATTTCCAGAATGCGGAGCAGCAGGAGCAGTTGCCGAGACAGGAGGAGAAGGCCAAGCATTGGCAGGAGATGACCAAGACCCAGCATCCTGGTCTCAAAGCAGCAGGTGAAGAGACATCTGTGGGAACAGCTGGACTGCTCAGAGGAGAAGATAAAGGAATGGAAAGAGGTAGCTGAGAGAGAGAGAGAGAGCTAAGTGTCTTGGGAGCTGCTGGAGCAGCAGAAGCAGTCCCTGGCCCAGCTGCAGGAGCTCAGAGCCACCTGTGAGCAGCACATAGTCTCCAATAAGTGGCTGAGCTCTGAGAAGGAGGCCCTGCAGCAGCACCTGCGGAGGCAGACCCAGCTTCTGGAGCAACTGAAGCAAGTGCAGGGCCCGACCAACTGGGGGGACCAGGTGGTGCCTCAAAGTGGCAGGAAGCAAAACAATCCCTGGCACCTGGTGTTTTTCAAGTAAGCCAGTTCCTTGTACATGCCTTCAAGCAACCACAGAGGTCAAGATGAATTTTTGAGCTTTAATGTCAGCTCCCAAATATGTGGTACTCCAGACATAACAGAGTTAACTTGCAAATGAGTATGGATGTGCATTTGGGTGATGGAAATATTCTACTTACACATGTGTAAATTAGATTTTTGGGGGTAGATTGTAGTTCTTGAATAAGAGTCTGGGTGATGTCCCTGAGCTTTTTCTCTCAAGGCTACCACTCTACTACTTTGAGTCACAGTTCCAATTCTGATTTCCTGTTGGTTGTTTGGAGATAAAAAGCTCATTGGCTTTCTTGTCCAAGATGGCTTCAACCCATGGTCATCAGATCTAAGCCTACCAAGTAACCAGGATTATAGGCATAAGCTGTTGATGTTTTTTAATAATTTAGTAAATTTTACAGTTACAGAAGTTATAAATTATCATTATAACCTGTGTAATATATGTGTGTATGTATATATCAATGCATACACATAGAAATATTGTAACATATTTTTGGATCTACAGTAGCTATATGAAAAATGATTCTTCATTGTAAAATAAAATGGAAACCAAAGTTATTAAGGAACAAAACAAAGGAATTGTCACATGTTTCTTTTTGAATGTAATATGAATTGAGATAATCAGTTTGGGAAAACCATCTTTACTTTAAAAATATAGATGATGGCTATTAATTCCAATCCATCTATTTGCCCATATTGTGCATCCTCACATATGAGTTTCAAAATTAAACCACACTTTTTGCTTTTGTATTTAACTCACCTGTAATAATTTAGGATAGATGAAGTAATCCAATAAAGATTAAAATAATAGTAAGTGAGGCTATGAGTTAGAGCTGAAAATGATTTTAAATATGATAATAGCTAATTAAATTGCATTTTTCTTACTTTTACTCTATTGTCATATCCCTCCTTCTCACATTAAGAAAGTACATAGAAGGTTCTCAATAACTTATATGTAGAATCATGAAAAAATATATTGAAAGAATGAGGGCACGGTGTGAGTTTAGCTTATTGAGACCTGTAGCGGGTAATGTGTTTTTGAGGACTTGAAAAATGTTGTGATGGAGATGAAGGAAGGCATGTGCTTATTCTGAAAAATTGACCAGAAGATTGCTCCCAGAAAGATAGTCATGAATTCTTCCAAAAGGTTACAGTAAAATCACTTTCACAACCATGTTCACTGCAGCATTATTCACCCTAGCCAAGTTATGAAAACAGTCCAGATGCCCATTGGAGAAGGGATGGTTGGAGAAAGTGTGGCATATATACACAATTGGATTGCACTCATCCCTTATGAAGATCGTTACATTATTTGCAAAGAAATGGATAGATCTAATAATATGTTAAGTAAAGGAAGTCAGAGCAAGTCACACAATGGACCCATGGTCTGTTGCATATTTGGAAGTTAGAACTTTATACAAGTTTACACAACAGTATTAACCAAAACATGATATTTGCAGAGGAGTATTTAAAGGTGTAATTTCTTATAAAATTGAACTTTTAATCCAACAAAATGAACAACAAGAAACTATCACTTGGAATATGTGAGGGGAAGTCAAAGGGAAGGAATAAAGAGAGTTATGGAGGAAGAGAGTGAAGGCATAATGTACAATGCAGACAGTAGGAAACTAGAAAAAATTAAAGTGGGATGAGGTTTGGAAGGGTCTGGGAAAGTTAAGTAAAGATCCACTATACTTATAAACTAATCTGTTGAATAGAAATTCCTTTGTGCAACTATTTAAGTTAATAAAAATATAATTAAAAACAATGGAGACATCTGATCTTAAACTGCATTCTCTCAAACCATGAGTCAATATAACAGTTTCCTTCTCAGAAACTTTCTTTGCAGGTCTTCTCCTTATAATTATAGGAAACTGACCAACACAATATCAATACACCAAACTGCACATCATAATGGTACAAAATATAAAAATCACAATAATGTTAGAATTCATCACATGATAAAATAACAGGTAGAATGTATCAAATGCTGATTGATTGTTTTTCCAAGTACTTTACCTATGATATCTAATTTAATCCTCACAATAATCCCATAAAGTGGAACTACTTCTATTTTTAATTATCAGATGATATTGAAGTTTTCAGAGTTGGAATTACTAGTACAACATTGCACACATGGTAAGTGTTAGCCTGATGCCCATCTCCCACTGTATCAAATTACCTCATTCTCTTTTATGACTAAAACACCAGCACTTACTCTACTAATTCTAGGAAAATTTCCCAGAATTATTGTGTACACTCTAATAATATCTCGCTTTATCTTTGTTAGAAAATAGATAACTGTAACATGAAAATTCCAAGTTCATAATCAATTTATACCTCCCTGGTGAAAGGAACTGCTAAATTATAACATTCTTGATTTCTAGCTCAAAATAGTAGAAACCATATTCTATCCCATGGCTCAACATGTACTGCCTGGGAACCCTATCTCTGTTTAACACAGTCTTACTGAAAAAATGACCTGCCCAATTCCTGATGGAAACAGATTGAAGGTCTTATGGACAAGTGATTTCCACATTGTAGCTCACCTAAGTTGTTTACCATTAAAAGTATTTTGATTGCTTTTTATACCCAACATTTTGAGAGAAATGTACTACTTTAAAATGCTATTAAAGCAAGACTGATAAAAATCATCTTTGACCCCAGATAAATATTTTACCTTTCATATACCCAAAAATGCAGTCTGATCTATCATTGTTAGGAACAAGAGGTTAAAAATCACAGACACCAAGACCTAATCATGAATTAAAGAATCTCCAACTTGTGAATATAAATAGTTTAAAAAGACATAAATACTACTGAGTTTAAAAAAATTCTTATGATACTGAAGTTTCAATTATAAACTATTAACACTTGAAAATAAGTCATTTTTTGGTATTAGGACACAAAACACAAGATTAATCCTAATCTTATTAAAAGACTTTTATTTATACTAAAAATCCAATCTTATAACTACAAAGATTCTAAAAACAACTGAAGTACAGAGACACAAAGGAAAAATTTAACTGCATCATCTACATTCAAAGGACTGTGTTAATAGAAAATAGTTATGTAAATAATTAGCTTACCCAATTCACTTACATTCTTTTATTCTATTTCATTTAGTTTCATAAAAACTGGCTTTTCATAAAATGATGTTTAAAAGCCTATATATCCACTTACGTTTTCATATCTTAACAATATTTATTTTAGAAATGTCTTTAGCTCTATAGTTAATGAAGTGAAATAATAATAAACTATCCAAAGTCTTTTCAGAAATTGCAAGACTCATTCTGGGATGTTATTTATATTGGAAAAGATATTCGAAAAGCCTTATTTGTTAAAGTTGCCACAGTTACTCCCACAAAAGAGCCATTAGTGAAGATTCTTTTGCATGTACAAAACAAATTCAAATACATCCACAACCTGGAGATGACACATGTTTTTTGTTTGTTTGTTTTTGAAAGGAATATCTAATAAGCATATCCACAATACTGATTTTCAGTCAATATGATGGGATATTCAAATGTAATAAATATGGAGTTATCTCTTAGTGAGAATAGATATGATCTTACAAAGAAAGATTTTTTTTTCAACAGAAATCTGGAAAGAGTTTATCCACCTTATGTTTCACAGGAATAACCAAAGAGTAATACCTGTATGTTTGTTGTTCAAACTCACTCCAATTTTATATCTTAAAAGTATAACCGATTTAAGAGGTCAAATACATATTTTGTACTGACAGTCATCTTACAGCAATAACTTACTACCTAATTATGTCTTTATCTTCTTACCTAACATATAATAAGAGCTGAAAGCAGTCTCTTTCATCTAACTTAATGCTGTAAATGCTTTGGTTATGAAGATGTTATTTGGCAAATAAAATGTACAAAAGGATGGTTCCACTGAAATGACATGACAGAACATTGATAAATAAAATCATTGCAACACAGTTAACTCTTTGAAAACTCACCCTGTCCACATTGGTAAGCAACATTGCAACAGCACATGCAAACCTATACACATACACACATGTGCACACATACACACACATGTACATGCATGCTAAATTCAGGGTTTATTATACAAAAAAGTTCAAATAAAATATTAGTGATTAGTACAAATGATAATTTGCCTTATTACAGAATGATATACAATCCAGTCACCACAGGTGTTACATTTTACCTGCCTCTCCACATGTGACCACTTAATTTATTTTAATTAATTAATTAATTTGTTTGTTTGGTAGTAATAATAGGGCTTGACCTCAGGGCCTGGCTCTGTCTCAGAATTTAGTTTTTCTTTAGTTTTCTCAAGGCTAGCATTTTACTGCTTGTACCACAGCTCCATTTCTAGCTTTGGTTGGTTACTTTCAAAACAGAATCTAATGGAATTTTTTTTACTTGGTCTGGTTTCAAATCACAATCCTCAGATTTCATCTTTCTAATAAGCTAGGGTTAATAATATGAGCCACCAATGTGGCCTCTACTTTTGCCTCTATATTTATCTAATGCACATACTTACATAGTAATTTTAAACTGAGTATAGAACCAAGATGTACAGTGATGATATTGTCCTATCAGAAATTCAAGTTAGTAATTTAAATTTCTTCTTGAGTCCATACAAAAATGACATGATATAGTATAAGAGAACTCACGATTGAACATATGAGCTTTAAGAGATTTCTAATAGATCCATTATTTATTGTTACCCAACATTACAAATAATGTATAATGCAGTAGTAAAATAGAAGTCCTTTGCATGACTACTTAAATTCCTTGTTTTTTTAAAGACACTTTGTTTTCATCTAAAAAAGCAGACCTGTCTATCGTCTTCAAGTGATTTTGATGACTGAAGGTGCTTAATGAGAAGTCTATATGTATTAGTAGTGCTTTGCTATCAATTAAATCTTACTTTTTCTTCTTGGAGAATATAATGATCAAAGCAATAGTTGAGAATCAGCAAGCAATAATTCAGAATCATGCTTCCAGTGCAAGGGGATCACCAGTAAGTAATCCTTGACACCATTTTCCACAAAGCTTTGTCAGAGATATAAGCGGCCTGCCTTCTCTAGCTGCTTTCCTTGCTCGGACCTATTCTTTCATTGTACAGGAAAAGTGTGATTTAATTGATTTCACTCAGATCTGTTATTAGAATTATCAAGGATTTAGATTCTTGTCTGTAATTTGGTCAAAGCTATGTCTCTTTATGTAGGCTACTAAAAATGTATTTACTAATTTCAAGTAAATACATAAATTCTATTTCCATCTTTTTTAAAAAATAAAATTCTGTTTGCTCTATAAATTGATCAGAGGCATGGATTTTGTGGCTAGCTAGAGCATTGCACATCTCTCTGTCTCTCATTTCACCTCTCATGGTTCTCATAGATAACATGACTGCTCCACAATTATCCTAATTTATTTTGCTTTTATATTTTTGGTTGAATCATTTCACTTTCTGCTCTGCCATTTCCCAAATTATTTATATAGAAAGCATTATTTCTTTTTTCTTTTTTTTTTGTCAGTCGTGGGGCCTGAACTATGGGCCTGGGCACTGTCCCTCAGCTCTTCAGCTGAAGGCTAGCACTCTACCACTTAAGTGTCAGCCCCACTTCTGTATTTTTCTGCTTATGTGGGCTGAGGAATCGAACCCAGGGCCTTATACGTGCAAGGCAAGCACTCTACCACTGAGCCACCTTCTGTTTTCTCATTCCTAGAAAAAGCTGCACAAGAAAACAACACTGATTCTCATTTTCAGTCTGTACATTTGCATATGGAGGAACGTCTTTCCTCTGTTCTCCATCAATTCCCTACTTTCCAGTTAGAATGATTTAGAATAATAAAAATGAAAAAAAGAGTAAATAAATAATGAAAAAAACATGCAGAAAATTCACTGTGTTTTTCTCACCAGTTCAACCAATGTAAACTATTGGGGAAATACATAGACACCTTATTCCCACTGGCACTGAAAGTCTCTAGTTAAGCAATTCTGATGAAGATGAGGAACAAAATGAAAAAGTGATGAATGGTATCAATTGCAAGAAAAAAAATGGAGTCCGATCCAAGCAAATTTCTTCTTTGGGCTGCTGAAAATAATCGGCTTAGTAGAGTGTGGAGACTACTTTCCATAAAGGCCACTCATGTGAATACTAGGGATGACGATGAATATGCCCCTCTTCATCGAGAAGCGTACAGTGGACAGTTAGATATTGTTCGTGAGTTGTTGCCTCAAGAAGCAGATATTCATGCAATAAATGTGAATGGTTGGAAACCCCTGCACAGTGCTTATTCTTGGAATAATACCAGAGTGGCTTCTTTCTTACTTCATCATTATGCAGATAGCAATGCCCAAACTAAAGGCCTCTTAACTCCCTTGTGTTGTGCTGCTGTGTATAGAGATAGCGAAGGTACGCTGGACCTCCTTCTGTTCAACCGTTATATCAAACCAGGACTGAAGAACAAGTTTGAAGAAACTGCCTTTGATATTACCAAAAGGATAAGTATGTATCACTACCTCTTTGAAGTTGTGGAAGGCTGTCGAAAGAAATTTTTCTCTTAAGTCATAATGGTTCAGTTAAGTATCTTTTTTTTTCCTTTTTTTTCTTTTTTTTTTTTTTTTGGTTGAGTTTTTTTTTTTTTTATTTTGAAAATACCATACAGAGGAGTTACAATTACATAGGTAAGGGAATGAGTACATTTCTTTTCAAACATGTTGCCTCCTCCTTTATTTCCCCTTCCCATCCCTTCCCATGTCCTCCCCTCTCTACCCCTCCCCCCACCAAAGTTGTAAAGTTCGTTTTTCGACATGTCTTGTACATCTCATTGTTGCAATGGGTCAATCTGTGTCCCTATTTAAACAATTTGTTTTTCCCCTTCCCTTTCACAAATCATTCCAACATCAAATACAATGAAAGCAGGGATTATACCATGGGAGAGGGACATAAAAAGCAACAAAGAAATCATCTTATAAATATGTTAGAAACAATCGCAAGAAAGAAGAAAAACATTTGAATCCTTATCTTAGGGTTCATTTCGCCAAACATCAACTTATCTGATCATTTTGACTTGTCTCAGACATGTACTAGTTATTGCAAATAAGGGAAACCATGGGACCAATGTTTTTTTGGGCCTGGCTTACTTCACTTAATATTTTTTTTCCAAGTCTTTCCATTTCCTAACAAATGGGACAATGTCATTCTTTCTCATGGAAGTATAGAATTCCATTCCATAGAATTCTATTTTCTCAATCCATTCATCTACTGACGGACATCAAACAAGACCATACTAAAGCTACCAGAACAAATATTTTTATTGCAGCATTATTTAGCATAGCTATTAGTTAAGTTCCTTAAACTTCAAAATGCCAATCCATTCTTTGTGTCCATACAAAATACTTTCACAACCCAAATAACAGCAATATCTTACTGTAAAAATTCTGTGGAATTTTTCCAAATGAATTGCCTGACTTTGATGTAAAAATGTATTTTAGTTGTTTGTATACATCTATAATTATTTCTGCAGATTTTGTGATTTTTTAATCAGAAATAATTTGAACTCATCTGTTGAAAGGAGTAGTACAGAAACTAAAGATATTTGTTTATTGTCTGAAAAAATATTTTTAAAATATTCTATATTCTGTGTTTGAATAATATCCATAATCTATTTCACCCTCTCCTGGATATACTTTGAATTGAACATTGTTTTATAATATATAAATATATATATATATATATATCCATTAATAAATAGTCCTTTCAAATTACATTCCATATAGAAAATTTATGATTCCTTTTTTTCTAGGTCCTTATGAAAGACCCCAGACTCCTAGGAGACTTTCGTCAACGGGAGGGCGCCCCAGAAACTCAGACTCCAGGCTGGGAGATGCAATAAGCAAGAGGAATTTATTTGACGTTTGCGCAAACGGACTCTCTGCCCCGGTCAGTCAGAGAGCCCCGAGCAGCGGTTACAAGCCTTTTTAAAGGCAAAAATCATAAGATTAACGCATAACACAAAGCATCCCATGATTGGTCCATTTAAAGATCATCATATGTGCCAACAATCACTTTGCCACGCGGGAAATTTTGTAACACTCTTTGTAAAACAATTGGTGGTTTAATGGGGGGTTTACATGGTTACAGGCCTATGATTGGTTGACATTTGGCCCAGTTTATGGTCTGGCCAGGTGGTCGTTGTCAAGATCCGTCCCAGGGATTGCTGAACTAAACTGGAACTGAAAAACATGTTCTATCTATAACCGCTGTCCTTGTTCTGGGGTGGGCTGATATCCGGACATCTGGGCAGGCCAATATCCCGCAGTCACTGCCCAGTTTTATCTGCCAGGGAAGGGAGTCTGAATACAAGCATATTTTCAGAAGCAAAATCAGCAGTTAGCAAGTTAGTAATGGCAATGTTAAAGTGAGGTTTTTAATTTTTAACCCTTCACTTATACTAGTATATTTCTTAAGGATAAAATGACCATGTTAACTAATTTCAAAAGTTTTGTAAAGGTTATTGTATATAAAGGCCTTTCTAAGGTGAAGATTTAATCCACTGATATCAAACTCACATTTAATTCTAACACTTGCATGTATTGTCACACGTGTAATTTTGTAATCAACTTTTTAATAACTGTTTTTCATTTCTTGCATCTGAAGAATGAAAACTATGGAATACTTCACAAATTTTCATATTATCCTTGTGCAAGCACCATGTTAATCTCTGTATTGTTGTAATTTGGGTATATGGGCTGCTGAATCATGTAGTATCTTCTAAATTTAAGTAGTTAATGATGCAATCTTTTTACAGGCTTATATCCTTGGGTGCCTTTTTGTAACAAGGAAGCCTTATTGTCCCTAACAATAATATTGATCTTATTTCCCTAAAATAATATGTATAGTGAAAAAAATTTATATTGTTCGGTCGATTGCTCACATTTGTATTTTTTGTGAATGACAATTTTAATTCTTTTTCATTTTAGATTTGATCATACTTTGAAGCACTTATAGCTAGATCCTAAGGTAATGGCTTTTTCCAGTACTTATTTATGCAACTGAGTTAGCTTTGTGGAGCTAATAGATTCAAAGTAAGCCTTGCTTAAGAGCTACTTCTAAACTTCTGCAGCTGACATTTTCCCAAATGAGGTCTTACCGGCACAAATGTCTACCTGACCCTTTATCCTTCTTCCATGTAGGAACAGACCAACAGAATATCCTATCTTTACAGCATAGTTTGTCTTACTGGAACAAAACTAATCTTAGTTACAAGTGATCATAGAGAGATGAACAGTTAAGACAGAAGTGTTCAGACTAGAAGGAATTTTATCAAAATATAATTGTTTATTATACTTAACATTCCAAAAGTAGCAAAAGCCAAGAAGCTGAAAAAATTGTTCATATGCATGATTACCTAATGTCTGGCCTGTCTACCTTCCAACCAGGCAGAAACTTACACTACTGACTTTCTATCACCAAATATTTTCATAGTTGCAGGAGAAGTCCATATGTTTCCCCACTTTATTAGGCCTTACATTGGCAATGTTTTAATCACAGTGTTTCCTCTTGCCTCCAGGCTGTAAATCTACAAATGGTAAACTTTAGGTCTATCTCTACCAAACACTGAGGTAGAGATAATGCAATAATACTTTAAGAGTTGTCTTTGATACCCTAACTGCAACAGAACAATGCAAAACATGTGCCCTTTTGTACTATATATAGTTATATAACTTATATTTATATGTGGCGATTTTATATTTCACACAGTGAAACTTATTAGAATTAGTTGATAATATGACAAATACATTGATACTTATATATTCCAATAAATAGAATTGGAATATAAATAATTAGGTTTATAATACATACTAGAATATAAAAAGTATCAATGTAATGTCTTCAGTATAATCTTGTGTTACCTTCTAAGTGTTCTTGTTCTTCTGAATTCACATGGTAAAAAAAAATGTTTTCCTCTAATTTATATGGGATTTTACTCTGTTGTTCTGTTTGGTTTTAAACTCACGTGTTCCAAACTGTTTTTCTCCACATTTCTGAAGCATTCCTATTGGTTATACCCAAATTTTGTTGATATGATGTCTAAAAGATATTATTCTTTTGCAAGACACATGGGTCTTTGGATCCCAGGTCCCAGTTACCCACATCATCAGATAACAGGGTCAAGACTTCTTACCTAGACCCATGCAACATTCCAACAGAAAGTAATTGAAGAGCCATGCCAATTTCTCATTTCCTATAATATTTCAGGCCCCAATTCCTTGAGAAGCAGGAATTAGCAGTAAACAATAGTGAAATGCAAGGCAACATAAAATGAAGGATGAGATCACAAAATCTGAGAGAAAGAACTGTAATTCCAACTTTCAATTTACAGATGACCAGCCCATATCTGTGAACAAGATCACAAAGTGTCAAAAGATTATTGTTAATATCCCTCCCCTAGTGATTAATGAAAGATTCCAGTCCAGCATAAGTAGGATAGAAAAATAGCTCCTGGAAAGATACAATTGGTCTACCAAAGCCAGGAAAACGTGACTTAGAGGTCAAATGTAATTCAGAAAATATCATTAATTGAGAAGATCCTTAGTGCTTCAAAACAATGGTATGTCAGTAGAACTTGGTTCTGTGGTATAAAAATGTTGTCATTCTCATCACATTTAATTTCCTGCAAGTGTATTCTTTTCAAATAATCTTTGAAAAATCACATTCACAAGCCAGGCGCTAGTGGCTGATGCATGTAATCCTAGATACTCAGGAGGCTGAAATCTAGGATCATTGTTCAAAACCAGCCCAGGCAAGAAAGTCTGTGAGACTCTTATCTCGAATATCGGAAGTGGTGTGTGGCTCAAGCGGTAGAGTGCTCGCCATGAGCTGAAGAGCACAGGGACAGTGCCCAAGCCCAGACTTCAAGCCCCATGACCTACCAAAAAAAATCATATTCGCGAAAATACCATTTGACAAATAGATGATACTTAGTCACAATAGAGTTACAATAAAGTTGATTTATTTACACTGCACTAATGCCAATCAGGTACAACCATTTATTAAAGTGTAGAAATAGTACCACCTACCATTTGTGTTGTTCATTTGGTGCTTTCCAAAATTTGTTAAATATATCATCCTCTCATATTTCAAACCTAAATGTAAACTAATAAAGTTAATTTCATCACTTAACAAGGTACATTTTAAGAAGTCACAAATAGTTGCCTTATATGTTGTGTGACAAACATAAAATCTGACTTCTATTTCCATCATATTCTTCGATAATACTAAATTTTTTTTTTTTGGGTCCGGTCATGGGGCCTCAACTCTGGGCCTGGGCGCTGTCCCTCAGCTCTTCAGCTCAAGGCTAGCGCTCTACCACTTGAGCCACAGCGCCACTTCCGGCTTTTTTCTTTTTGCTTATGTGGTGCTGAGGAATCGAACCCAGGGCCTCAGGCATGCAAGGCAAGCGCTCTACCACTGAGCCACCTTCCCAGCCCGATAATACTAAATTTTAATTTTCTTTTTTCCAAAACTTATAGGTGGTAGAAAATATTATCCCATGTAAAATAAAATAATCACACACAATTGTACAAAACCATTTATAAAAATTGGTACTTAAGAATACAGTCTAAATCATTTTAAACTTTCTTGTTAACTAAAGATTAATTTTCCAAATAGATGAGAATAAAATCATATCTATGTGGTTCACATCTCCAGTCTTGCAAATTATTACAGATGAATGAATTATGGAAATATAAGCTGACATCAGTTCAAGTATATGCAGGATTGAAACTCCATGGAATGTATATAAACTTTTCAAAGTACTAATGGACAGTTTAACAGAAAGACTATCAGGAAGTTGAAACCAGAGAGGAATAATAGTAAAGACATTGAATGAAAAATGGACAAGGGGCAAGAACAGCTAGAATACTCAATGTTCACATGTGATAAAGGAAGTGGTAAGTTTGAAATAAATCTTGGAGAAGGGGTTGGCTGAGAATGATAGAATGAATGAATCAAATCCAGGACAATCTAATCCATTGGACAATCAGATGGACATATTTAATTGTAGCACACTTGCACAACCTTTGGAAATTCAGTGAAAACACACACAGAAATTACAACCAAACAGCAATCTCTAGAGAGTATGAATATGATCTCTCAAAATTTTAAGCAGTTAATGAAGGGCAGTCTTGGGAAAAGCAAACAAAACTATTCAAAGAGGGCAATTTGGGGTAGAGGAGAAATTTGAACAGATTTAAATAGCTTGTCTAAGGTTATAAATCACCTATATTTGCTGCAAATATTATCTTTCTTCTGTGAGTTCTCTGTCTGAACTGGATACTCCAGTCCTGAGCCACACTTGATAGCTTGTGAAGACAGAATGGAAGAAACAAGATCAAGAACCCATTACTCCATTGGAGAGAAAACAATCCTCTATATTTTCATATCTCACTTCACTACTCTATCTTCATACTTTTAAGTCAATTGATTTTGAGTTATATATTTCCATCTTTGTTCTGGAAAAGTAATTGATGAAAGTAATTCACTAAACATTATTTGTCATTTTTTTATTGTGCTGTTTACTTGTTCAAGGGAGTACAGTAAACTTCACCTCTGCATTTGGTTGCAAAGGTGAAAACCCAACATTGATGTTAATCAGGACAAGCTCTAATGTAAAACTTTGTCTCCAAAAAACCCAGTCCAAGAAACTGTGATCACAAATATTTTGATATCCTTTTTTTCTTTTTTCTTTTACCTTGGAAGTCTTCTTGTGTCTAAAGTGCCAACAGAAATAAGTACTCCACTAATTTTTGATTCAATCACTTCTAACCCCAAAGATATATTTTGCGAACAAGATGATTAGAGGAAACCGAAGAATACTCCACTTTTATCTTCTCTCTTAAGACTCTCCTTAGATTCCTTATCAGGAACAGTGAAGTTATTCTTTGCAAAATTATTTCAATAGATTATTATTTTCTCTTCGTCTTGCATTTGCTCAACAAGATGTATGGAGGAGAATAGAGTTAAATTACCCATACCTTGGAAGAAAGTGTCTGTTACAAAAGGACAATGATTCTATGTCCTACTTCTATGTCCTCCTTTTAGCTCTTGTCTGATTTCCAATTAATCACAGCTCCTTGCCTTCAAGTCTAGTGAAGCTGAAGGACTATAAGGCCTCCCCCACTGCTACATCTTGATGGTTTCTCCATTAAAATTCTTTTAAGTTGCCTCATTTTGATGTGGAATTTATTTTCATGTCTTCATTCAATCTATTCTGCCTTATAGTGAGCCAAATAGGCTCTGTAAATTCACTTTAGGTAGCAAAAATATTAAGACAACCTATATCAAAAAGTTTTTGCCTCCCTCCACTGATGAAGACAATTTGCTTAGCTAGGGTTTCTAAGAACACTGTTTTCTTTTCTTTCTTTTTTTTTTGTGGGGGGGGGGGAGGTATGGTCGTGGGGCCAGAAGTCTGGGCCTGGGTGCTGTCCCTCAGCTCTTCAGCTCAAGGTTAGCGCTCTACCAATTGAGCCACAGCGTCACTTCCGGCTTTTTTCTTTTTGCCTATGTGGTGCTGAGGAATCAAACCCAGGGCCTCATGCAAGCCAAGTGCTCTACCATTGAGCCACCTTCTCAGCCCAGAACACTGTTTTTTCACCTTTTCAATTTGCTCTATTCTTTTCTGAACCCAAAACTGTTTGGCTTATGTAATAAGAGAAGTCTTCACTATCTCATGTTAACAAGGATATTATTTTTTTGTGAGTCACTTAGAAATGTGAAATAACTGGTTTGAAGTATCCAATCAGATTTTTTTCTGTGTTTCAGTGCTTCAAGTGAAAAAACATTGTGGAAAGTATTACAAACAGAAAAGTGTATACCCAATACCTTCTTTCATTGTGGAGGGCACTCTCGCCCTAAATATTTTGACCCAAATTATCTTTTTCAGAGAATTACTGTTTCGTAATTAAAGGTTAATTCACAAATTTTTATGTATTTTTAAAAAGAAATTTGAATTAAATTGCACTATAACCTTTTTTCAAATCATGAAAGTATATTTCCTGGGTAAGGACAATTCTCAAGGAAACCTAGAGGACGTACAGCAAGGTTTCTGAGGTTTGTTTCTTTAGTGTGAAAATGAACCATATTCACTCACATTGCTCCCTCTCCACAAAGTCTCCATGGATTTCTTTTCATGAAAGCCTAATTTCCCAGGTAATTTTAAATTTTCTTAAAATTTAATTTTAAATTTTCTTTAAAAGTTTCAACAATTAAAATTCACCTGTCATAATTTTAAAACTCTTTTGAAATTCCTTTATCAGAACTGGTATTTCACCAACCCTAATTCCCCCTTTACCATCAAAAACAGTTAACATGTTTTCACGATTTAGTGTCCATGTAACTATTAATCTCCAATGTCTTTGTTATGCGTATATGACCATATAAGATGATGCTGAACAAAATGAACTCCAAGATATGGAATCAGAGATTTTTATTTGCAGTTGTTTTTTTTTTAATATATTATGTGATTTCTAGTTTCTTTAGATTTTTCCCCCATGGTTTATCCCTTGCTGTATTTGATTTTGGTACCCTGTGTATTGTGTATACATTTATCTAAATTAGGGACCGGAAGAGCAACATCATAATGGTGACACAAATGACAAAGGGCAAACCAATGCAATAGCAATACTCCCAAGACAATATGTTGGAAATATACACTACAACTTGTGAGAGGTACTGAAGAGAAGGAAAACTGTGAGAAAAATGAAGGAAGGGGTAAGCTTGAAAAGTTATGTATTCACTACCTTACAATTACTGTAACCCCACTGTACATCACTTTGACAATAAAATTAAATTAAAAAATAAGCTGCATAATATAAAATTTTACTGTACTGGTCTAGTTATATTATTATCTATATAGTAAAATTTTAAAAATCAATACTATTTGGCATCTAATTTGATTTAATTACCCCTTCTTTATCAGAAGGTCATCAAGTTGAATGTTATCCAACTAGACAATATTTTCACAATATACTTGCGTATTTTGAAAACAAATAAATTTAGCACTTTCACACACATAAAACCAAAAACAGTTTAATTCTATGGAAACCCATAACTTTTAAAGTTAAATAAGTTGTTAGGACAGAATATATGTGTTCTTCAAAATTCTTGTGACTAATAACTACTCCTTTTCAAATTCTGAACATTCCATACCTGAGAGATTCAAAACAGTACTTGTTTTCATGTTATGTAATTCTTCAATAGATGCAGTTTCCAATGGGGTGTTACAGATTTAGAAGTCAACAGGAAAATAGCCACATTCTGGTAGATGATAAAACTATGAAGCATCTGTAATAATACTTCAAGAGTAAGCAATCCCAAGCTTTATGCCATAAAGTAATCCTAGCCCAACAGTTTCCAACCTGTAAGGTGCACCTTAAAATTCCCTTAATTCACTTCATGAATAGCTTATTTCTACTGTGAAAAAGTACTACACCTCTGGTATTGTGATTCCCTCCTTGTTCTGCAAAGAACACCACAATAAACTTGCTTGCATCAGTTTTCCCCCAGTGGTACTCTTGAGATCAGAACACTTGCAAATATTATTTATATTTATACTTTTTAACTATCATTGATATTCAGGATACTAAGATCAGAAGATTATGGTTCAAAGCCCATCCAGGCAGGAAGGTTCCTTAGAATCTTGTCTCCAATAAACTTCTCAGAAAAAGCCAGACACTAGTGGCACTGAGGTTGAAGTGTTAGGGCAGATACCCTGAGCTCAGAGACAGTGTCCAGGCCCAGAGTTCAAGCTCTAGGACAAACCAATAAAACAAAAATAAAAATGAACCCAAACCTAGCATTTTTCTCATTGTATACAGAGGAACATAACTAAGGAAATTGCTTCCTGTGTTACATATAGATAGAAAAAAAGATGTCACACAATTATTCTCTTCATACCATGTTATACCAAACCCTCAAAAATGCTCTTTTTCTAAATTTATAAATTAATGTCATACATTTGTTGGCAACTCTGTCTAGATTATTCACATTATCATTTTATACATGAACTGTTGGGATTATCTATTAACTAAGTTCTAATTGTAACTCTCTTGAAAGAATAATCTAGGCAAATTGAATGCCAGAATCATTTGTGAATTGGTCAATTAAAACCTCTACTTAAAAATAATTTTGTAGCAGGGCGCTGGTGGCTCACACCTGTAATCCTAGATACTCAGGAGGCTGAGATTTGAGGATCCCGGTTCAAAGCCAGCCCGGGCAGGAGAGACCTTGAGACACTTATCTCCAATAAACCACCAGAAAACCGGAAGTGGCGCTGTAGCTCAAGTGGTAGAGCGCTCGCCTGGAGCTGAAGAGATGAGGGACAGTGCCCAGGACCAGAGTTCAAGCCCCACGACCGAAAAAAAAAAAAAAAAAGAATTTTGTAGTATCCTATAGAATATGGAATTACAAACAAAACCAAACCATTTATTTTGAATCTAAATTCTAATTTAGCAAGGTCCACAAAGTCCTATATTAGACTAACTTTGCTATTTCTCCAGGCTTAACTTTTGTAAACCTTCATCATTTCTTTGGCATCCAACAGAATGACGCTTTTTCAAATTTTGGATGGCAATCATGAGCTCTTTTGCATCTAGTAATGTTCTGTAATGAAGAGAGCAATTAAAACACAACCGAGGATTATATATATGAGTTGCATTTCAATAGGAAATTTGACTTCTCAAAACATAACGACAAAATTAGCCCAAACTTCCAACTTTGTATTCCTTTCTTCTAATTTGGTTTGTTTCATTGAGACAAAATTATACTACCTGGTCCAGGGAAGGTATCGCTATGTAATTCTACTCTCTAATCTCCTGTCTTAGTATGAGTTCTAGAATTCCAAGCTTGTATCACATTGCTCTGCCATAGTTTGTTGGTTTATTTAATCTAGAAACACACTAGCAATTCTGAACTTCTCCGACGATCTTATCCATTGACTACTCAGACTGTTTATGTACTATTTTCAAAGATGTTCTAACATATGACACAGGATATGAACATTTTCAGATGCACTTGCAGGGGTCTCTGAATCATTCCTCCATCATCCGATCCCTTTAATAATGATTACTTGACTTTCTTACTATCTCTGGTCCCTACCTATGTAATAGTCTCAAACTTTTTTGAAGAAAGTTCACTTGAGGACTTTTTAATATTAAAATTTATTTCTTGATTCTAGTCTTACTCAGGACATATTTTCTATTGTTTTCTAACTTTTATACATTTTCTGAGAGTTGTTTCATTTGTGTACTTGTGTGTGCACATGTAAGTGCCTCTGTGTGTATGTGTATGTTTGTATGTATGTATGCAAACACGTCAATTCTTATTCAACAATCTTGCTCATAACTGGTATTCCATCATGTGAACCATTCTTCCAATGCAGGTTTTCCTGGTTAATTATAGATAGTGTCTCAAAAACTCTTCTGCCCAGGCTGGATACAAACTGAACTTCCCAGACTTCTTTACATCCTTAGGTTTTATTTTTCCAGGAGTATCAACTTTTAAACTACATACATTTTTGTGAGTATGAAGTCTAAGCTGTAGCCCAGATTTTTAACTCAAGAATTCATATAAAGTTAGATGAACATACACATTACATGTGCTGAGTGTACACTGTTAGAAATATGATCTTAAGCTGGTTGGTGGTGAGATCTGAGGATTGAGGTTCAAAGCCAGACAGGTAGGAAAGTCCTGGAGACTCTTTTCTCCAATTAACTACAAGAAAACTGGAAGTAGCACTGTGGCTCAAGTGGTAGAGCACTAGCCTGGAGCTGAATAGCAGAGGGACAGCGCCCAGGGTTCAAGTGTTCAAGTGCCACGACCAACAACAAATATATATATATATATATATATATATATATATATATATATATATATATATATCTGAAAAGGAAATAAAAAGAAATATGATCTTTGCCACCAGGATCATTGCTAGTATAATACCTTTTCTCTCAAGATGGACTTTTTTCCATTTAAGTCCATTCTCTTATATGTGCCTGGCATGGAACCAGAATCATTCTTCTATTCTACTTTTTACAAATTTGCATGATTAGCAAGTGTGATTTAGCAAAGGAGTGGCCTCATACTTCATGATCCACTTAGAAGAAATGCTTTCACTATATCACTTCTATAAATCTACATACTGTACTTTATTGTTTCAATGTTGTCTTATTTGTAGAGTCTTCTATATTGTATTGAACACTTAAACACAGAACTTCTCCTTCTCCTATTATTGTTATTGTTTCTCTTACTGTTAACTCTTGTACAATTGGAAAATAATGCACTGCACATACACTCACAAAAAAAAGATCTGAGAACCCTCTTCACATTTAAAATTCACCTTAATTTACAGAGCACTTATGAAGTTTGAACTCAATGTACTCATGGATAATTTATAAGCAATTTAAATTTCATATTTTTTCTTTACTAAGTTGTCTCTGAAACACTGCTACATGATGTCCAAAGGTATCCTTGTTCTATTTCAGTGAAGCCAGCAAACATTCATTATACCTCAAGCAGCACCATAGATGTTACTGGAAGTAACGATTAGTGGATGTGGAGACTGATCCCAGGAGACTAATTGCACCTAGAGGTATGACAAAGTTCAAGTTAACTTGTGCTTTCCTTTTTACTGTACAAGAAAAGGATCCATGGCTTGAAGGAAACTCTGTCCCTGACGTTTAGAGTGTGTTTTTAATTCATATAAAACTTGTCTGTAAAGTTCTGATTGAGAGTATTACAAAAGGAAATAATGTGTCATTTGAGGGCCAGCATAAAACAAAAGGAAATAACGTTGTTTTAAAAGTGCTCTACTGCAAAGAAACAAAGACATGGAAATTTTAAAGTGCTTTAAGGATGGATATTTCACTTCTGAGATGATTCTCTTGTTGCAGGATTCAGTTATCCATTCCTTTAATCTGGTCCTGAGTTCTCTATAGCAATAAGTATTCCAAAAACAGCAGGATCCAGTGAGTATAATCAACAAAAGCAGGCTCTTCTCAGACCAGTACTCCTTTAAGAAGGGTCCCAAAGAAATACCTGGGGTTTTTTTGTTTGCTTGTTTGTTCAGTTTGTGCTGGTTCTGGGGTTTGATTCCAGAGGCTGGACTATGTCCCTGAATAGATGTCTTCCTGCCCAAGTGCCCCCAAAGTTAGTACTCTTCTGCTTCAGCCAAAACCCCACTTCTGGCCTTTTTGGTGGTTAATTAGAAATAAGGGGTTGACAGACTCTCCTATATGGGTTTGCTTTGAACTGTGATAATGAGAAAGCCAAGTGATGGACTGGGTAGGTGGCTCAGTAGTAGAATGCTTGCCATGCATGCATGAGGCCCTGGGTTCAATTCCTCAGCACCACATAAGCAGAAAAAGCTGGAAGTGGTGCTGTTGTTCAAGTGGTAGGGCACAAGCCTTGAGCTGAAGAGCTTAGGGACAGTGCCCAGGCCCAGTGTTCAGGCACCATGACTGGCAAAAAAAGGTAAGTGACATCAACTGTACCAAGACGTCTGTTTTGAACCAAGAAATACAAGACGAAGTTTAATATAAAACTAATATTTGACAATTTTTAAAAGAAAAGAATATGTCCAGCCAAGAAGCCATAACTTAAACAACTCAGCAAAATCATTTTGCCATTATTTTTTCTGCTTTGGAAGATTACTGTTGACCTTGTCCTTCCTTTGGGGGAAACTTAAAGTCATATTTGCACTTTTTTGTTGGTAGTGGGGCTTGAACTCTGATCCTGGGCACTGTAGCTCAGCTCTTCAGCTCAAGTTGAGTGGTCTACCACTTTAGCTATAGTACCACTTCTAGGATTCTGCTGGTTAATTGAATATAAGAGTCTCATGGACTTTCCTGAGCAGGCTGGCTTTGAACAGCAATCCTGTGGTCTCAACCTCCTGAGTAGCTATGATTACAGGCATGAGCCACCAGCAGCCAGCTCCTATTTCCATTTTGTGCACTTAATGAGACTATGTAGACAAAGAATGGAAATTTGAATCAAATGATGACATTGTAGCTTTTCAGAAAAATTGAGGTAGCAATAAGTCCTCCTAATCCATTTTGTTACATTAATGACTAATAAGCTATGGGACCCCTACATTAGCATCCTCTGCCATCTGTGTAGGTATATTTAGTATCAGGAAAGACTGAGATTTTTAGAAAGCAAAAGAGATCAAGTACGAAAGAACAGGATAGGAGGAGATACATTTATCTCACAGAGATTAAGAACTTGCCTAAGAGATTTAGAATGCTAAAGCCGATGAGGAATAAGCCTAGTTCATAACTAGTTCTTCAATAACCAAAAATGGTTCCCTAGAGTGGTTTCTGGTACGTTAGTTACTATCATTTGTTCCTTCCATCTGAAATTATTCCTTTTCTTGTCCCAACTGATAATTTGCCTCTGCCTTTTTGGTGCCATGACTGATCAAATAAATTTCAAAATCTCAGCCTACCCTTCTCATTGTGATTAGCAGTGACCACTCAAAAGCCTGGAATCTTTGAATTTCCAGAATTAATCTTCACCTGACATCTAAGCATATTCCTGGCATTAATTGCTGTGACCTAATGATCAAACTTTTTTTTTACACAGTATTCTAATATAGGTAAAGTACATGAATTAGGGAGTATTGTCAGGTATTAGTATGGAAGGAGCAATTACATATTCCAAGTATGGATTATTTATTTTGCGTTTACTAACAATGTTTTTTTGTTTTTTTGGGTTTCTTTGTTTTGTTTTTTTTGCCAGTCTTAAAGTCCTGGGGCTTAAACTCAGGGCTAGGGAATTTTTCCTGAGCTTTTTTTTTTTTTTTTTTTTTTCTCTCATGGCTAGCACTCTACCACTTGAGGCACAACGCCACTTCCAGTGTTTCTTTTTCTGTTTATGTGGTACTGACTAATTGAACCCAGGTTTTCATGCATGGTAGACAATCCCTGTACCATGAAGCCACATTCCCAGAGCTCTAAATGACTTTCGTAAGACAGCATTCCATTTTCATTCCATAACTATGTACCATAATTTTGGCCAGTTGCTAGAAAAGAACATAGAAAACAATACTAAGTCCAGTAAGGCTGAATGGACAATGAATAACTGTCATGGTCTAGGCAGAGCACAGAGGGGTTTACCTCATGGGGCTGTTTCAACAGGCTGAGCAAGACATTTCCGAACCCACAGCACACCTCAAGAATGAGAGGGCCACCTTGGGTTCCAACCACATGGGGACACCGGTTCACCTCTTCCAGCAGCCATTCAACGAGTTCCTGATAGAGAGAGAGAGAGAGAGAGAAGAGAGAGAGAGAGAGAGAGAGAGAGAGAGAGAGAGAGAGGGAGGGAGAGAGAGAGGGAGAGAGAGAGAGAGAGAGAGAGAGAGAGAGAGAGAGAGAGAGAGAGAGAGAGAGAGAGAGAGAGAGAGAGAGAGAGAGAGAGAGAGAGAGTCAAAATTACAATTAAGCCGGGTGCCGGTGGCTCAGGATTATAATCCTAACTAAACAAGAGGGAGAGATATGATGAACATGGTTCATAGCCAGCACAGGCAGGAACGTCCATGAGACTCTTATCTCCAAAGAACCACCAGAAAACTGGAAGTGGCACTGTGGCTTAAGTGGTAGAGCGCTAGTCTTGAGCTGAGGAGCTCCAGGACAGCATCCAGGCCCAGAGTTCAAGCCTCATGACTGACAATAAGTGGACTTCCCACCACAAGAAGTCGACTGAATACCACACATTCTCCTATGGACCATGGCAGAGAAGTCAGGCTGAGCTTCCTCTCAATTGGAGGTCATGGGTTGGTCATCTGGCTTCTCCGTGCCTCACTTTCCCCAGCTACAAAACTGAACACATTGAAGGATCCCCTTCCTTGTGGGAATAGGGTAAGGAAGAAAGAGAACCATGTTTGTTTCATAATCCCATACACGTCTCACACGACTAATAACAGGCCCCATCTGAGCCCTTTCCAGGTTATCTTCTTGACATATGCTCACAGAATTGCCAAGAACCTTATCTGACAGCCACTCCCTCTGTGCCTGGACCTGCTTTATAGATCCCCCTGTATTGATCCCTTGTTTCCTCACAACTCTCCTGGGAGAAGACTGTGGTACAATGGTGGAGGCCCACCCAGATTTCTACAGCTGCTGTAGACTAAGAGTTTGGGGCAATCATCTAAACCGATGACTGATCATGGCGCTATATGTCTACCATCCAAACTGGTGGCTCATGCTTGTCACAGATATGAGGGCCATGATCCAGCCCAGCCTGAGCACATATTGAGTCTCTATCTTGGAAATGCCCAAGACAGAAGGGCTTGGTCTGCATGGTAGAAGACCTGACTGGCAAGCTGAAGGCCTTGAATTTAAACTCTAATACACCAAAAAGAACCAGAGTCCTGGTGCCAGAGGCTCATGCGTATAATCCTAGCTACTCAGGAGGCTGAGATCTGAAGATCACAGCACAAGATTTAAAATAGGTTTGGACTCACCCATCAGACGTCATGATGAGAAAACCTGGAGTCGGGCCTATGCTGGTGCACTCCATACTAGAAGGGCTCACATCCTTACTAAGTGCTGTCAATGCTCTCTGGCCCCTTGGGAAGCCAACCCCTGAGTGTCCCACTCCGAGATCCTCCCAAGCTCCCACTACCACCAATCAGGCCCAAAGGAGTAGACAGCTCCAGGGCACACATGTCCCTTGATCTTGTAATTTAACAGTGCTGAGTCCCCTTCAAGTGCCTCACACATCCAGGCCCCCAGACCTCAGCCACAAAACCCATGCATCCCCCAAATATAGCAGGCAGAAGTTACCAAATGACCCAACCTCCTTATTACAACCCACTTCTACACAGACACACAGACACACACACACAGACACACACACATGCACACACACACACACACACACACACACACACACACACACACACACACACACACACACACACACACACCACAAATCCAGACCAGTGACAGAACACTAGTCCATGCAGCACCTGCAATTTTCTAAATGATCACTCACCTGAGCAGAGTCAGGCTGTACAAGGAGGAAGATGATATCTCTCTCTCTCCTCTCTCTCCCTCCCTCTCTCTCTCTCTCTCTCTCTCTCTCTCTCTCTCTCTCTCTCTCTCTCTCTCTCCCTCTCTCTCTCTCTCCCTCTCTCTCTCTCTCTCTCATGAACACACACAGACACACAGACACACACACAGATTCAAAGCGGTGCCTCTCCAGAGTTTGTTGGTCTGCTGAGAGACACTGGTGCCTGCCTAATCATTGGCTTGCTGATGTTCTGGCACAAACCTGTGAGTTCCCTATCCTCGGGTTGAAGTGGTGGGAGCTGGAGCCCACAGTTGGAATCCTGGTCCTGCCACCTCCAAATGGCAGGAGAACCTAAGAAACTCATTCTTATCCATATGATTATCAATAGAATGTGATCAATGTCAAGATTGAATAAGTAGTTCTTGAATGATTCGAGGATCAAATTGTACACAATTATATCCTAGGACACTCATCAATTTTAGTTAATGCATCATTAAGCATTTAAACAATCACATTCATTAAATGGAGGCAGAATAAAATAACTAAGTATTGGACATCACATAGCATAAAATGCAATTTTTTCTGCCAGGATTGGGATTTGAACTCATTGTCTGGGTAACTGTTGCACTGTGTGGGAAGGGGAAGCTCACCTCCTTGAAGTAAAGAAATTCAAGTCTCTTCCTTAGGCCTGAATTGGATCCCCAGCACTAAAAAACATCCTATTCATGTACATTTTAAGTATACAATTTATATTCATACGCATATGTTCACTCTATATTACACTCAGTATAGTTATTCTTTTTTTTTTCTTGTGTTGACCATTTATTTTATTGACTATTTTGACACAGAAAACATTGATTACATAGGATATAGGTCTGCATATATATTCCACTTCATAGCTGACACCCAGGACTTTCACAGAAAAGGAAAACCTGTCAAAATCAGCTTTTTATTCCATGATTCATTGTTTGGGAGTGCTGGCATCTGTACCTGGGGCCTATTTTGACAGGTGGATCTATGGTTGCTCTGATAGCCTGCCAGGCTTCAGCAATGGCAGGTCAGGTCCACTTTGCAGGTGTCATTCAGAACCAGGATAGTCACCCTGCAAAGAAAAAAAATTATAAACCCCTCAGCCCTCTGCAATTCACTATTTTTTGTGATGTCCCAGTTTTTTTTTCTTCCTGCAAGCCCTCTTGGCCTGGGATCCCAGATTGGCTATGGGTCCAGAGGCTGCAGCCCAGCCAAGGGATATCAAAGCTTAGGCAGTGTTGCCATGATCTGAGTTCAAGCCCCGTGTTGGCAAAAAAAAAGAATTATTTAATTAATTAATTAATTAACTAAATTAAAAAAATAAGCCTCCCGGGTTTGGAATTTCTGCCAGTTATATTTCCTAACCTGGGATTTGAACTCAGGGTCTTGGTAAAACCATACCAATGTGAGGGAAGGTGCAGAGTTGCCAGTAGTTGAATTCAAACCCCATTCCAAGCCAAAGCAAAAATTAAGTCACTGATCTTGGCAGGGGAAGGTAGTTGTGGAGATGGGAGGGAAGAGATAGTAGGGGGGAAACAAAGGAGGAGGCAACAATGCTTAATAGGAAATGTACTCATTATCTTGCTCATGTAACTGTAACCCCCTGTACATCATTTTTGCAATAAACATAATACAAAAATAAACAATGCCGTGCTCAGAGAAGCACTTTGGGGGTAAGGGAAAGATGTCTGAATAGTTGTACAAAATTCTACACTGCTTTTTGTAAAAATGTTCAGTATGGAAATGAATAAAGCTAACTGCTTTCATTTAAAAAAATGTCACTGTCTTGGAAATGGGGCCAGTATTTCTGCCATTCTGGGATCTGATCTCACATTCCAGTTAACTCTTTTGCACCATGGGTAAAGGCAAAGTTCACTATCCTTGAGGAAAAGAGATTCAGGCTAGAGTTCTCAGGGCCTGCAGTAAGGCCCTGCAATGAAAAATTATTTATATACATGTGTAATATATGATACATGCTTACATATGTATGTTTATTACATTTTATGATTATTGTCATTGATTTTTATTTTATTTTTATTTTATTCATTTAGACATTGTTTAATGTATTTAGTATTATTAAACACATAATATTTATTACATTTTGAACATCTATTATAAAATTATACACAAAATTTAGGACATTGAATCATTTTTCATTAATAATTTATTAAGTGTGGAAACATGATACATAATTATGCTGATTTTTTCCATCATGGGGCTTGAACTCAGGGCCTGCACACTGTCCCTCAGCTCTGCAGCTCAAGGTCAGTGCTCTACCCCTTGGGCCCAATGCCACTTCCGACCTTTTCTGCTTATGTGGTGCTCGGGAATTGAACGCAGGGCCTCATGCATGCAAGTCAAGGACTCTACCACTGATCCACCTTCCCAGACCACATGATTCATAATTAAACGGAGGCATTTGTCACAGTCATCACGTGTTTAGATTCTATCCCAAGTATCAGCTTTGCCTTATTCATCTTTGGACAACTTCCTATAGGGATTTATTTAGATGTTTTATACTCAGAGGCCTTTTCTTGAAGATAGGCAAGTTGAGGGATAAAATACTAAGAGTGAAGCTGGGAATGTGGCTTAGAGGTACAGAGCTTGCTCAGCATGCATGAATGCAGGGTTTGAATCCTCAGTGCCACATACTCCGAAAAAGCCAGAAGCTGTGGAATGGCTCAGGTGGTAGAGTGCTAGCCTTGAGAAAAAGAAGCTCCAAAACAGTACCCAGGCCCTACATTCAAGTCCCAGAACTGGCAAAAACAATAAGCCAGTTGCTGTGGCTCACATAGAGAACCCTAGC